>NW_022991724.1:198844-271807 GCF_902827175.1 Gymnodraco acuticeps | reverse complement strand
GCACTTATATACTAACAAAGCACTTATATACTAACAAAGCACTTATATACTAACTAAGCACTTATATACTAACAAAGCACTTATATACTAACAAAGCACTTATATACAACTAAGCACTTATATACTAACTAAGGACTTATATACTAACAAAGCACTTATATACTAACTAAGCACTTATATACTAACTAAGCACTTATATACTAACAAAGCACTTATATACTAACTAAGCACTTATATACTAACAAAGCACTTATATACTAACTAATCACTTATATACTAACAAAGCACTTATATATTAACAAAGCACTTATATACTAACTAAGCACTTATATACTAACAAAGCACTTATATACTAACAAAGCACTTATATACTAACAAAGCACTTATATACTAACAAAGCACTTATATACTATCTAAGCACTTATATACTAACAAAGCACTTATATACTAACAAATCACTTATATACTAAATAAGCACTTATATACTAACAAAGCACATATATACTAACAAAGCACTTACATACTAACAAAGCACTTATATACTAACTAAGGACTTATATACTAACAAAGCACTTATATACTAACTAAGCACTTATATACTAACAAAGCACTGATATACTAACTAAGCACTTATATACTAACAAAGCACTTATATACTAACAAAGCACTTATATACTAACAAAGCACTTATATACTAACTAAGCACTTATATACTAACAAAGCACTTATATACTAACAAAGCACTCATATACTAACAAAACACTTATATACTAACAAAGCACTTATATACTAACAAAGCACTTATATACTAACAAAGCACTTATATATTAACTAAGCACTTATATACTAACAAAGCACTTATATACTAACAAAGCACTTATATACTAACTAAGCACTTATATACTAACAAAACACCGATATACTAACAAAGCACTTATATACTAACAAAGCACTTATATACTAACTAAGCACTTATATACTAACAAAGCACTTATATACTAACAAAACACTTATATACTAACAAAGCACTTATATACTAACAAAGCACTTATATACTAACAAAGCACTTATATATTAACTAAGCACTTATATACTAACTAAGCACTTATATACTAACTAAGCACTTATATACTAACAAAGCACTTATATACTAACTAAGCACTTATATACTAACTAAGCACTTATATACTAACTAAGCACTTATATACTAACAAAGCACTTACATACTAACTAAGCACTTATATACTAACAAAGCACTTATATACTAACTAAGCACTTATATACTAACAAAGCACTTATATACTAACTAAGCACTTATATACTAACAAAGCACTTATATACTAACTAAGCACTTATATACTAACAAAGCACTGATATACTAACAAAGCACTTATATACTAACAAAGCACTTATACACTAACTAAGCACTTATATACTATCAAAGCACTTATATACTAACAAAGCACTTATATACTAACAATGCACTTATATACTAACAAAGCACTTATATACTAACTAAGCACTTATATACTAACAGAGCACTTATATACTAACTGAGCACTTATATACTAACAAAGCACTTATATACTAACTAAGCACTTATATACTAACAGAGCACTTATATACTAACTAAGCACTTATATACTAACAAAGCACTTATATACTAACTAAGCACTTATATACTAACAAAGCACTTATATACTAACAAAGCACTTATATACTAACTAAGCACTTATATACTATCAAAGCACTTATATACTAACTAAGCACTTATATACTAACTAATCACTTATATACTAACAAAGGACTGGCTTATCTAAAGCCAGTTGAGTAGCACTTGAAATGTTTAGCTCTATGAAACCTGATGTACTTCTATGATTCTGTTTTCTTCTAGGTTGTATCTTCTTGGTCGAATGCACTTATTTTAAGTCGCTTTGGATAAAAGCGTCAGCTAAATGAAATGTAAAAATCATGTCGTATTGTAACGTATTGTATCTTATCGTATCGTATCGTGTCCTTCTGTAGCGTATTGTAACGAGTCTTATCGAGTCGTATCATATTGTGTCCTATTGTTTTGAGGTGTATCACATTGAGTCGAATCCTATCTTGTCATATCGTATCGTACCTTATTGAATCGTCTCTTATTGAATCGTCTCTTACCGTATGGAGTTGTATCGGATCAGTATCGTGTCCTGTCGTGCCGTGTTGTGTCGTATCTTCTCGTGTTGTCGTGAGTCGTGTCATATTATATTGTATTGTTTTGTAGCGTCATCGTATCGAATGCATACAAAGAAATTCAGCTACTATTTTATGTTAACAATATCCGTATTCTTCTTACTCTCTGTTGTATTGTATTCTGTGTTTATAAGATTAGACCTTTATTAATCCTCATAGTAGAGTATTGACTTGAACATGAATTTGTATTTGTTTTCAACATGACCACGAGATGAAGTTTCCTGTATCTGTAGAAACCAGGAGCGTCTCTCAGAGTCCGTATTTAGAAATCTGTTGAAAGAATAGAACATTCATTTATGAGTCCATGTTGATTCGAAGATGCATTTTTAATTCAGCTAAATATGCCTAATCCCCAATTATCTCTCCATCCGCTGATCCACCGCTCTTCTGTTTATCCATCTGTCTTTTATTTTTATATTTTCACAATCACTTCCCAGGTTAACATTGCCAAGCTCTGTATTGTTCTCATACTGCCTGTACCTCTGTTCACCCTCTGTCTGAAACCAGAGCCCAGTCTGCACTGATTGGTTAGCTGGCCAGCTCTGTTGTGATTGGTCAACCAGCTTAGAGATGTCCCGCCTCTTAGCCTATCACGTACAATGAGTTGGAGCGCTAGCCAATAGGAGTGCGAGTGTTACCTAGTGATGTCACTATGTTCCGGAAGTAAACAAAGGAGTCCAATGGAGTATTTTGTCTAGAATTGGTATATTTGTCTTAAAAGTAGACAATATTTGAACATATTTTTACCTAAGATAGTTTGTTTGTACCTCCATCTTGGCCTTAGACTTTATGGTGTAATGTAAATGAAGGAAAAACAACACTGGAGTGAACTAGATGTTACTCTGTGAGCGTTTTAGCAGATCAATCGCAAATATAAGACTTATTGAACGCTGGCTGCAACACTGACACACACACATGCATGCACGCACACGCACATGCACAGACACACACACACACACACACACACACACACACACACACACACACACACACACACACACACACATTAAACTTGCCCTGCTGATGAAGGGGCTAAAAATGTCCTGGTTTCATTCCGCAATTAAATATGAAGAGGATGTGATTATCCAACCATTTCTCCTCTGATCCGCTCCTCCACACCCTCAGGGAACGCACGCACGCGCACTCACACACACACACACACACACACACACACACACACACACACACACACACACACACACACACACACACACACACACACACACACACACACACACACACACACACACACACACACACACACACACACACACACACACACACACACACACACACACACACACACACACACACACACACACACACACTCGTCAGGGTGAGAGGAAGAGGAACACCTTCTCTGTCATTTACAGCTCATTAACACTCCACTGCCCTGAAATACAGTCGAATCTCTGGGTCGCGCTTCAAGAGAAACTAAAACACACTCCGGGATGAACTCTCCGCCTATTATTAGAAAAAACCTCCACATTGACAGTATCTCTGATTGAATGTGTTAATATTAATATTATCCACAATATAGATTATAATTACAGAAAACTGCAGAGAGAGGCAGAGGTTTCTCTGAATCAAAGTCACTTCCCTGCTTTATGTAAAACAGGCTGCGCTTGAGAAGAAAACCCTCAGAAATGATATTAACTTCCAGATGAGATGATGATCAACTAAAAGCCTTTAGCAAGAATGTAATAAAAGGATTAGAAATGAGTGAAACATTTGGGAAATATGAGTTTTTGCGTTGTTTTGAGAGTAAAATAACATTGATTGTCGAGGGAACTTTAACACATTCAGTGTCTGCAGATTAAATGTGCCTCATGGAGGATTATTGTATAAAAGTGCAGGAGAGAGATACACAAATTGCCCTGAATCAACATTACATCCCTTTACTGTGAAATAGAGAAGCTATACTGCGCAGTATATGAAAAATATTATGAATACATTCCAAATATCCTCCCCAATAAGAACACAGGTGCCTTTAGCTAATATTTACTAATACGTTTAGAAGTTAAACATTCAGGGATATATGCTTATTTGCATTATTTCTGGGAGTTAAAGAAAAGTAATTGGCATTTTGTCGAAGGGACCAGAGCAATACTAAGTTTAGTACAAGTTCCTCTGGAGAGAACACGGGGATTTTAGCCTCTGCAGACCATTTACATGCACTAACACCCACAGAACTACAGGAGAGGGAACAGCACAGAAAGCAGAACAGGGCTTCTTTAAAGAGAAAGAAAATGCACGGTTACAATACAACACACATGTTAAATGAATCAATGAGATGGAAAACAAATTGTTGTTAACATGTTGGTGCCAGAGTCGTTTTTGAAAATCTAGGTGAAAATGTGTTTTACCCCAAAACAGTTATTTGTAAACAGGTGGAAATTCCACACCAGAAATGAACACATCTATAAGTTTAAACCAAAGAGACACAGGAAGCTCTCAGCCAATCACATTCTACATTACAGGTAACTACAGGAGGTGACAAGGCATACAGCCTCACAGGGTGCTGCAGATCGGTGGCTAGACGTGGGTTAAGTGTAACAGGTCACTTCTGGATGATAATTGGCCTAACAATCGTCAAGGTGACGACTTGTCTGTTGAGAGCTTCAGAACATTTAGTAGAACATCAAAGTTAGTGATCTTTAATTAAAGGAGACGTATCATACATGTACAGGATGATGACACATTGCCCGGGTTAAAGGCACAAAAAGACAGAGGAGTAAAAAGGATCAGTGTGGCTCCGATTGGCCGATATAAAGTGAAGAAATAAAGAGAATATGTTCTCATATTCTGCATGTTCACCTGAAACAATGACCTCTCAGCTGCAGAACAACACGTTTCTCATCCAGCACTCAGGTATTGAGTCTCTTTATGTTCAGCTCGTCTCTAACTGTGTCTGCCTGCTGGTGTTTGGTTCCTTTTGACAGGCACTGAAACAAAGGCTTTTGAAAGCAGAGGAAGAAAACAGAAACGTTTTGGCGACACTGTGAGGGATCAGCTGGATCTCAACAGGTGTTTCTACAGCTCTTAAAGGTGGGGTAGGTCATTCACTTCAGAAACACTTGTTATATTCCATGGAATGCTCTTAACGTCCCGATAGCAATGAATATCTGACGTGCTTTGAAGCCGTAGCGTTGTAAAAAGCTCGACCAATCATCTGAGCCGGCTAAAGTAACTGGATGGCCTACCTGCCTGTCAGCCTCCCATCTGGGCACAAATTTATCTCGTGCCCTCATTGGTCATGTGCGCGTTCGTGTGTGCTGGAGGAGGGGCTCTGTGAGGAAGGGGCAGATTATTTCCGGCTGTGTATTTTCAAATTCTAGCCACTCGAGCTGGTTTCTCCAAAAGGACCTTCCCCACCTTTAAGTTTAATATCTCAGAACGAATGAACCAACGTTTTTGTGGCTTGGTTTGAGATAAACAAACTCAAAACAGCCTTGCAGCGTTTTGAGTAAAACACAAGCTTTCTGTGTGTGATTGTGTCTCTTAGAACAAGAGTACGGATACATTGTGCGTCTGTAAAAGTTCATGGAAGATGTCGGAACATTCACAATAAATAAAAACAAAGAAAAGGGACGACCTCGACTCTCTGTGATACAACTGGATTGAAGACAGAAGATTTTGAGGCAGGAAACAGGTGCAGATTTCACATTTCTGCAGCAGATGGTCGAGGCCCTCCCTCTCCTCTCTGCAATCTGTTCTTCCAGAGATCCACGAGGACAGGAGATGTTCCTCTGTGATTTCCCTCACAGCGTGCCAGGAAACAGCTAAATGTGTCCGTGTTTACAGAGAGATGCAAAGCCTAATGCTCATATATAATCCCTGAGAGAAGGGTCTGATGGAGGGGTTTCCTCCACTGCTTTACCTCAGTGACACGACTCACACTAATAAACAGGACATATAACTTCCATCTGTTTCTGTGAGACGGACGTTACGATTAAATCTGCATCTTATAGTATTTTACTATTTATAAATCTATTTCCCCCAGATACTATCATAAAAACAACGTTTAAAGCCTCTTATACACCAGATGACAAGATGTGACATTAATACCAGCAGCAGTTGTTTGGGGGATATTGTAGAGCCATGTGCTCATTTTATTTACAAAGATATTTTATTGGAAATGTACACCAACTTCTTATTTTAATGTTAATATCTTTATTTCATTTGATTACATTTCTTTCTTATTTTGGCATAATTATCTTTATTCTATATTACTTAATATTGTATTGAAATGTATTTTATTATATTCTTTTTTGCACATTCTTACTTTAGTTTCTAACGTTGGCATTTATTTGTTTTTCTTTTTGGAGCCAATACCATTCAACTTTAACCCTGCGATAAATAAACTGATTCATTAATTTATTCAATTAAAAGTTTGAATAGATTTGTCCTAAATGGTCGACTCGTGACACAATTCTCTGTTGAGCTTCCTTTGAACAAAATGGAAATTAAAAAGTCAATTTGAGTGAATAAGTATTTTATTGTGAAAGGAGAGAACAGACGCAGACCACATGTCTTTGTGAAGGAAAGGAGAAAATGAAGTTAAAAAAATCACTGCATAATTTCTTCTAAATTATGTTTTTGAAGATGCAGAGGTGTTTAATAACATTTACTCAAGTACTGTACTTAAATACAATTTTGAGGTACTTGTACTTTACTTGAGTATTACAATGTTATGTTAATGTGTACTTCTACTCCTCTACAGTTCAGAGGTACATGTTGTACTTCTACTCCACTACATGTATTTAATCCCTTTAGTTACTTCACAGATCTGGATGAATGATGTGAAATATAATCAAGTGTTGAATCAGACTTTAGTTCCACCTGGAGTAAATCCACCAGCTACCCTGCAGTATACAAAGTCATTCAAACTAGCTGCACCTTCACCAGCTTTGAGAACACTTTCATGATCAATCATTATAAAACATATCATATATATTATTCTGAAATGGACCAATCTGCAGAATGACTACTTTTACTGTCTTTCACTATATTTTGATGAGAATACTTTTCTACTTTCACTTGAGGGACATTTTGAATGCAGGACGTTTACTGTGACAGAGTATTCCTACACTCTGGTACTTCTACTTTTACTCAAGTACAAGATCTGAGTACTACTACTTTTACTCAAGTACAAGATCTGAGTACTTCTACTTTTACTCAAGTACAAGATCTGAGTACTTCTACTTTTACTCAAGTACAATATCTGAGTACTTCTACTTTTACTCAAGTACAAGATCTGAGTACTTCTACTTTTACTACAAGATCTGAGTACTTCTACTTTTACTCAAGTACAAGATTTGAGTACTTCTACTTTCACTCCAGTACAAGATCTGAGTACTTCTACTTTTACTCAAGTACAAGATCTGAGTACTTCTACTTTTACTGAAGTACAAGATCTGAGTACTTCTACTTTTACTACAAGATCTGAGTACTTCTACTTTTACTCAAGAACAAGACCTGAGTACTTCTACTTTTACTCAAGTACAAGATCTGAGTACTTCTGCTTTTACTCAAGTAGATCTGAGTACTTCTACTTTTACTCAAGAACAAGATCTGAGTACTTTAGAAAAGCGCTATATAAGTGTCATGTATTATTATTACTAGCCCTATTAGCCCTTCGTATATTTTTCTGTATGTGGCCCTCAGTGAAAAAAGTTTGGACACCCCTGCTATACATAGGCCTACTGTGCTGCTCTGTGTATTAAACATGTCTTTTCTGTGATGATAAGAGTAGAGAGCTCCTCTGATGAGACTCTGCAGTGCTCGACTGTAAGTGCACAGAAACATCTTCACTTTGCCACATATTTAGAAGAAAACATCTTTCAATCGGCTACTTACTGCTTACATGGTGGTTTATAATGACTGATAATCACCCAATGTGGTAGCTTGTTAGAAAACTCATGTGAAAGTCATTAGGGGAGTAATCTCCACTGTAATGATGTGTTGGTAGTTTAAACTTCACAAGGAAAGAAGGAACGAGCAGCACTTGTGTGACTCCTTCAGGAACCCATTTTTATTTTAGAGACTTTTGCTTTCCATATTACTGGAGCAGAATCTGTCATTTGAAAAGCTTTAGAAAGACAGGGTCAGAGAAGCTGTGCTGTATTGATTCAGTCATTTCGGTTAATAAAGATGGACCAGGTTAGTTTTAAGCAGTGCTGGAATTGGGCCGGTACTCACCGGTACGCAGTACCGGCACTTCTGGTTCTGACCCATGGAGTACCGGCACTTCTTGCTCAGTACCGGCATGCTGGCGGTACTCCGGTACTCATGCACCGTGCCAGTACTCAACACTCTCCCGCCGTTCTTATTATACATCCATATATATATATACAGCCGCCCGGTACTCAGTAGATGCGTCATGAGGTGCCGAACGGACATTCTCATCGCTCTAACCGCTGGAGTTTCACAGCGGCTGTCAGCTGTTTACTCCTGTCATTCAAACAGAACGTGCTGGAGAGGGGGCGGGGCTTATCTTCTCCATGTAAATACTGTGGTGGAAACGACTATGTCAAAATTAACCTATTTGACCGTGATTTAATAGTAATACACGTTTCAAAATAATAATAATAATAATGCCGAAGTAACAACATACTGAAAACTGTTAGTAAAACCATGTTTTAATACTTTACAATTTACATACCTAGATGCACGTGTGTTGTGTTTATGCAGTGCAACTCCCACCCAGTGGGTGGCTATGTAGAGTGATAGAACAGAGCAGGCACGCCCCCGAGAGAAGGAAAGCAAGTCACGTCACAAATTAGCATTTCTAAAATGTTAGCGTGGATTAATAAAAGTGCAAAAAGACAGCGGTTGTCGCCGGAAGAAACTTCAAATACAGAGAATGCTGTGCCTGTGTTGGAAATTGTGTCTGATGGGGAGCTTTCTTTGGTTGATCCTCCTGCTCCAAGTTCTAGTGCATTAGCATTAGCACTAGCTCCGCCGCCTCCTCCAGAGCCTCTAACGTTAGCTGCTGCTGGCGCAACTGCCACCACCAACACCGGGCAAAGCGATGCACCTGACTGCTGGACAACGGACCAGGTGCAATATTTTTGCAAGACCAATGCATAGCTCCTTCTTAAAGATAAGAAGCTAGGATGTCGGATATGCAGAGATCATGTCAAATCTTTGGGAATACACACTGGACAAGGACTGAAACTGTCAACTGAATGGGGTGAGTGTGCAGTGTCTCATTTCGGTGTTGACAAGGGCAAACAACAAGCTAGCCTGAGAAAAAAAATCAAAGAACATAAAGAATCACAAGCCCATGTAAAAGCTGCTGACATCCTTACATCTGCTTCACGTGAAACTATTCAACATCAAGTGCAGTCTATGCATAAATCTGAATTAGACACCACTATCAGAGTTTTTCGAACGGCATATAAAATTGGCAAACATAGCCGGCCATTCACAGACATGCCAATTGATTTGAATGTACAGAAACTGAATGGGCTGAACGTGGGCAGGGTTTTGCACTCCAATAAAACCTGTGGCGAAATCATCGACCACATAGCTCATGAGCTGAAGAAAAAACATGGCAAAAGACATTACAGAAAACCAAAGAAAACTCTGTGTTTTGGTCGATGAATCTACCACTATTAGTGGTAAAACGGTGCTTGTTGTGTGTCTACGCTCAGCATTAGCTGATGCTGAGCCCGAAACGTTTTTTTTGGGAGCTGATCGAGTTGGATGGAACAACGGCTGATGACATCACAAAGGCGTTAATGGAGTGTCTTGGAAGAGATTTTAACGAGGACTTTTTAGGTCAGTGTTTCGTTTCTTTTGCATGTGATGGGGCTTCAGTCATGCTAGGGAAGAGAACAGGCGTTGCTACCCAGTTGTGTAGTAAATTCCCAAGCCTGTTTGTGTGGCACTGCTCCAATCATCGTCTAGAGCTGGCAGTTGGGGATGTGGTCAAGGAGGTCTCAGGGCTCAATCATTTCCAGATCTTTTTTGACAAACTCTATTCCTTGTTCCATGCCTCCCCCAAAAATCAGAGGCAGTTAGCGCAGTGTGCGCAAGCAGTCGGACAGCGTCTCCTGGTGATAGGGCGTGTTTTGTCCATCCGCTGGGTGGCTTCAAGTGAAAGGAGCGTCAGAGCAGTCTGGGAAAACTACCGAGTGCTTCATGATCACTTCACAAATGCTGCAAACGACACGAGCAGGGATTCCAGAGACAGAGCAAAGTACAAGGGCCTGGATGATGTGCTCACATCTGCAACGTTTGTCAGCAATCTGGGACTGATGTACGATGCGCTCACAGAGCTCAGCGACCTCTCTCGGCAACTCCAAAAAAGAGAGATGACACTGCCTACAGCAGATAGGCTCTTAACTCGAGAAATACGAGTTTTTGAATCCATGGTCACCATGCCTGGCCCACACATGACTACAGTTCATACAGCTCTAGCTGAGAAGTCCTTCAAGGGTGTTGCCCTGCGTGAGAATGGCAGGCTTGTACAGATTCATGCAGGTCAGTTTTTCCGCAGTATGGTAGAGAATCTGAGACACAGAATGACTTCCACAACCTCCTCTCATGTCAGCACAAGAGAAATCCCATTACATGGCCGGGAGGCCCGGGACAATCAGCTAATCCAGGACATGAAAGTTATCCATCCTGGAAGTTGGCCTGAAGAGGAGTTAGACGTACAGTATGGGGACGTAGAGGTGCTACGTTTGTGCGAAGTGCTGAAAGTGGACAGAAGAGAGACTGTTCAGGGCTTTCGCGAATACAAGGAAACCAGGGCATCCCATACACCTGCTGCCATGGAGCCTCTACTGAAAGCAGTCCGAACCATCGCTGTCTCCACTAGTGAGTGTGAGCGGGCATTCAGCTGCATGAACGATATCCTTACTGCAAAAAGGAATGCTCTCTCTGTCAGCCGACTGTCCAGCCTGGTTTTCATTAAATGTAATGGACCATCACTAGGACAGTTCAATCCGGAACAGTATGTGAGGCCCTGGCTGGCAAAGGGAAGGAGAAGTGCTGATGAAAGAGCCTGTCCAGCTCCAGCCCCTGATACTGATGTCCCCAAGGCCTTCTGGAGCCTTTTCTAACAATGTGAAGTATATTGCAAAGCAGCTCACCCAGTGAGAAGACTTTTGGCATAATGTGCCGATTTGTACAGATCCTGGAGATAGAAGGACTTCAGACCAACCAGGGAGTTATCTGATCAGCTTGGTGTTCAATGTAACTCTTTACCATGGCTCAGACTTTGTTACTTGCAGTTACAGTTTCTCATTTTAGATTGTGCAAATTTTGCATTTGTTTTTACATGTTCTTTGTTCATGCTCTTTATCATTTTTCTGAGTTGGAAAGTTAGATTGCATCATAGTTTACTTTATACATATTTGTATTCTTCAGTGGTGACGTATATTGCAAAGCAGCTCAGCCATGTGAGAAGACTTTTGGCACTTTTTCGTTTTTCGTTTTCTGAGTTGGAAAGTTAGATTGCATTCAAAATGTACAGAAATACTTAATTTTGTTAAAGCTTTTTATAAAAAATGCTTCTGACCAGAGCTTTGTTTCCTTGTCATTAATGTTGAACACCACCAGAGGGGCTCTCACCTGAAAGGTCTCTGCTTCATGTGTCTTCAGCAGAAGATCTAGACTTTGATTGCTATATTTTCAGTTAATATTGACCTTACTGAGCTTTAGCCATATCCGCTGCCTATCATAAAAAATGTTAAGTACAGTGAACCTTTCTAAAATATACAGTAGTAAAGAGACAAACCCACCAGCATTATAGTAGCCAAATTCTTGTTTGTGGGCTGTAGCCTATATATAAAATTGACTTGAAAAAGTTGCTGATTTTAGAGTACTGGCACCTTTTTCATTCCAATTCAAGCACTGGTTTTAAGACCACGAACAAAAACATTTTATTTTTACCAAAGAGTTGTGTGAATAAAAAGCTGAATCTGACCCCGGGTCACGGACACATCTCTGAGGCTTCTGCACGAACTCTTACAAAATAAAACAAGCATGATATTAGAAACTAGTGAAAGTACAAACGTTCAATGTGTATACAATTGCCAGAAATATAGTTTACAGGAAAGTGTGTAAAGTTACAGTTTTGACCAAGGATGTGTGTTTTATGAGGAGCTAAGAAACATATGAGCCGGTCGGACTGCAACTAAGATAGCTAACGTTAGCTATCTACTTTACAAGCAAGCTAACGTTCGCTATCCTGAGAGTAGACATTTATAAAAACAAGTTAACCTAGAGACTGAATTGAACTAACCTGTGTGTGTGCTACTAAGCTAGCTAACGTTCGCTAGTAAGCAAGCTGTCTACTTAAAAAGCTAGAAAGCGTTTGCATTTACGTTTGTTATCTTTTGACAAGCTAGCTAGCTAACAATAACTTTCTACTCAAACTAGCTAACAGTCGCTATCCATCTAACTAGTTGGCTACCTTTTTTGGCTACCTAGCTATTAGCTATCTAGCCAGCTATCACACAAAGTAGTGCCTCTCATAATTTAGATTACAGATATTATTTTGTATGCTCTGGTTGCAGACTCGTGTCTACAGCAGTGAGAGTGAAAACATGTTGACATGTGTTTTGTTAATTTAACTGGTAGGATCCATAGACTGTATATATATCCAGTCTAAATGCAAAATTCTGCACACCATTTCTCTGTAGCATGTGTGAAGGCGTTCCCCTTTAAAAGTAGATGGTCAGACATCATATTTCTGAATCAGCTGCTAATGAAGACGATACACAGAGTTAGCTCTACAGGTGGTTGTTATTAACTTTCTGATCCTCAATAATCGACGGGCAGCGCGGGTTAAAACCCCTCGTAATGAACTCATCACAAGTTTAATTTAAGTTTGATTGATTAGTCACACAAGATAATGAAGAGACACTCTGCACCAATGTTTGACTTGTTTTTACAATCCAAAGTCATCAGTCTGCAAACACTCAAACCAGGTATTGATCACATGAAAAAAAACAATTTAACAGCCATAACCACACAGTGACAGAGTGAGCGGTGTCTGCTTAACATGAGGGTTTAATATAGAGAAGCATGCAGTCATATTTTGCAGAAATAATAAAATACAGTGTGCTTAAGAACTGGTAATCAATCAACTTGTATCCTAAAGTACTCTGGAGAAAATACAGAACAAACTAATTGTATCTGAGCCCCTCATAAACCCTAATGATTGACCTATGTACGTATATTGGTTTATTATGTCTGGACTTTATACGTTTTATTAAGAAAGTATACATTTTTTGCTATTTCTATCTTTATTAACCCCTAACTATATGGAAATATGTGAAGAAATGTACCAAGCAGGGGAGGGGAAGTAGGATTATTTGGGATATTCTATGTATTTGTCAATTATTGTTGTTACTTGCTACGGTGAAAGGAGATGTGCTCATATGTCCTTGGTGAGTGCACATCATATATTTGGCACATTCACTGAAAATGGGATCAAATGTGGGTAAAACCATCGACTAAAAGCTCTGCAGAAACAGATACTTATGCATCAAGATAAATGTTTGCTCAGTCCAGATTTGATCAACCTTTTATTTGAATGTTTCTCAGGGCTGCACCTCTGCAGGGACTTTAACTCAGCATGCATCCTGCAGCCTACATTAGCTTTAAGAGGTCCATTATACTGTAGCATGCAGGACAAAGAAGCACTTCCCTTTAAGTGAGTCTCTCTTCTGTAACAGCAGGAAGCTCCAGAGAGCCCTTCACTGCTCACAGAGAGTACAGACTGTAAAGTGTCTGCAGTTCCCAATCACTTGTATAGACTCTTATTGCACTATTTCTTCTTGCTATCTTTTCTGTTTTATTGTGTTGCACTTTTGGAGGAGCCTGTGACCTAAGATGTTCATCGTCATACTAACAATGTACGTATGACCAATACAATCCTTGAACCTTGAACCTTGAGTTTTAGATGTTTAGTGTGCATTGTTTTCTAGATTTAGTGTGTAGAGACGAGAGGCAGGTCTGAAGAGTGCAGCCCGGACAAGTTTGAGTTTTATTACAGTGTCAAATAGGGTACAACACAATACCAAAAGCCCTCATTGTACAAACACTACACACATATATTCTGCTTTTCCCCACCCACCTGATATATGTAATTTAGTACGATAAGTTGCCTAGTTTTGAACATACAAATGAACATAACAAACTCTCCTGAGCTCCTCCTCTTCCTGATGATTCCCTTTGTGTTTATTGGAATCGGTCAACATGACGTACATTTCCATTCTGTTGTTGGATGTTCCTCAACACATCATCAAAGCTAAGCTAACCCTCAACACATCCTCAAAGCTAAGCTAACCCTCAACACAACCTCAAAGCTAAGCTAACCCTCAACACATCCTCAAAGCTAACCCTCAACACAACCTAAAAGCTAAGCTAACCCTCAACACATCCTCAAAGCTCAGCTAACCCTCAACACAACCTCAAAGCTAAGCTAACCCTCAACACATCCTCAAAGCTCAGCTAACCCTCAACACAACCTCAAAGCTCAGCTAACCCTCATCACATCCTCAAAGCTCAGCTAACCCTCATCACATCCTCAAAGCTTAGCTAACCCTCAACACAACCTCAAAGCTCAGCTAACCCTCATCACATCCTCAAAGCTTAGCTAACCCTCAACACATCCTCAAAGCTCAGCTAACCCTCAACACAACCTCAAAGCTCAGCTAACCCTCAACACAACCTCAAAGCTCAGCTAACCCTCATCACATCCTCAAAGCTTAGCTAACCCTCAACACATCCTCAAAGCTTAGCTAACCCTCAACACATCCTCAAAGCTCAGCTAACCCTCAACACAACCTCAAAGCTCAGCTAACCCTCATCACATCCTCAAAGCTTAGCTAACCCTCAACACATCCTCAAAGCTTAGCTAACCCTCAACACATCCTCAAAGCTCAGCTAACCCTCATCACATACTCAAAGCTTAGCTAACCCTCAACACATCCTCAAAGCTCAGCTAACCCTCAACACAACCTCAAAGCTCAGCTAACCCTCAACACAACCTCAAAGCTCAGCTAACCCTCATCACATCCTCAAAGCTCAGCTAACCCTCATCACATCCTCAAAGCTTAGCTAACCCTCAACACATCCTCAAAGCTTAGCTAACCCTCAACACATCCTCAAAGCTTAGCTAACCCTCAACACATCCTCAAAGCTCAGCTAACCCTCATCACATACTCAAAGCTTAGCTAACCCTCAACACATCCTCAAAGCTCAGCTAACCCTCAACACAACCTCAAAGCTCAGCTAACCCTCAACACAACCTCAGAGCTCAGCTAACCCTCATCACATCCTCAAAGCTCAGCTAACCCTCATCACATCCTCAAAGCTTAGCTAACCCTCAACACATCATCAAAGCTCAGCTAACCCTCATCACATCCTCAAAGTTTAGCTAACCCTCATCACATCCTCAAAGTTTAGCTAACCCTCATCACATCCTCAAAGTTTAGCTAACCCTCATCACATCCTCAAAGTGTAGCTAATCCTCATCACATCCTCAAAGTTTAGCTAATCCTCAACACATCCTCAAAGCTCAGTTAACCCTCATCACATCCTCAAAGCTCAGCTAACCCTCATCACATCCTCAAAGCTCAGCTAACCCTCATCACATCCTCAAAGCTCAGCTAACCCTCATCACATCTCAAAGCTTAGCTAACCCTCAACACATCCTCAAAGTTATAGCTAATCCTCATCACATCCTCAAAGCTCAGCTAACCCTCAACACATCCTCAAAGCTTAGCTAACCCTCAACACATCCTCAAAGCTTAGCTAACCCTCAACACATCCTCAAAGCTTAGCTAACCCTCAACACATCCTCAAAGCTCAGCTAACCCTCAACACATCCTCAAAGCTCAGCTAATCCTCATCACATCCTCAAAGCTCAGCTAACCCTCATCACATCCTCAAAGCTCAGCTAACCCTCATCACATCCTCAAAGCTCAGCTAACCCTCATCACATCTCAAAGCTTAGCTAACCCTCAACACATCCTCAAAGTTATAGCTAATCCTCATCACATCCTCAAAGCTCAGCTAACCCTCAACACATCTCAAAGCTAATCCACAGACGTTTTGCAGTGATGACTTATTGTTGTCCAACAGAAGATAATCTCAAACGTTTATGATACTTACAAGTTTTGTTCAGCAGGATGAAACCACATTGTGAGGATCGTGTGTACGCCACAGTGTGAAAGCATCATTTTGGTCAAATCAGACGTTTTATTTGAAGTTTTCATCAAAGCCTGAGAGCTGCAGGAACGTTGTCACTGTTCCCTTTCATATATTAAATAACTAAGCCATGGTTTTAATGCATTAAATGTGTATCTATTCCTTTGGAGATGTTCGTGTCCCGTCTTCTCATGTGTTAAATTCAGTTTAAAAAACAAAAAGAGAAGATTACAGGCTAGAGTCAGTAAGTGTTCAGATAATAAGCATCTGTCTTTGTTAAAGAAGCAGCTTAATTATACACGTGTCAATCAGAAATCTCTTCTCCACTCCTTCACTGACGTTTCACTCACAACAAGAGCTAATGAGCACACACAGTGCATTATCTGTACCATACTGCACACATACTGTAGCGTACTACATGCAATCTCAATATTCATTCCCATATGTACACATGCTTTATGCAAACATCTGGGTACTGCATCTTGTTGTCTCAGTACTTAGTGGAATGACTATAACGTTAAATATAATCTAATGTAATCTAATCCACTTTAATATAATGTATACTTTAACACCAGCGCTGGAGGAGTGTTTTGTCTGTTAACACATTCAACACTTGTTGCATGTTGAGTGCTGTTTTCTGGTTTAGCTTTTCAATCAAAGTTTATTTATAGAGCCCAATATCACACTTTCTACATTTGTCTCAGTGGACTTCACAGTTTGTACAGAATATGAATACGACCCCCTCTGTCCTTAAAACCCTCAGATCGGAGAAGGAAACCCTCACAAAGAAACCGCCCAGGTACACTACAAAAACTCAAAATCTTGCCGAGTATATGTGTCTAATATCTAGTCAGAATATGTCTCTATAGTACACAGACATAATAACTTCAGAAGTAACTGCAGTGAGATATAGGCTCTTGTTTTTAGACAATGCATCATCTTGTTGAGTCAAAACATCTTATTTCGAGTCGTATCTCAGATGAAACACGTATTTATTTTACATATTTATTGGAAAATCACCAGCTAACATCAGAACACAGAAAACGTTTGAGCATTTGCGGCTTATTTTGTAACACAACATTTCCTGACTCTGGTCAAATATAGCTCAAAATGAGTTCTCCAGCTAATTACAAGATCTGATTTATCTAAATATCCCATCTTCAAGAAATCTTACCAAGCAACATTTCACTTTTTCTATTGGCAGATTTTTTGACTTATTTTAAGTGAAAACAGCTTGTTTTCATTATTCTTTAGCTTGTTTTCAGAGCAGCAGTTGTTCCAGTGTAATGGGAGAAACCCCCAGTAATTGGGAACATTTTTAGAAATCTCAGGGAGAACAACAGAGGAGGATCCCTCTCTCAGGACGGACAGACGTACAATACATCACATGTCACTTGTTAGAAGCTTTTATCCAAAGCGACTCACATACTCAACACTGTGGACAATCCCCACAGGAGCACTTTGGGGTGAAGAGTCTCAGGGACAGAACGACATGCTGACTGCAGTGGGGTTTGAACCTGTGACCCCCCGACCTGAACACCAACGCACAACCCACTGCGCCACACGCCTCCCATATTAAAAAGACAATACATTTACAACACAGTCCAAATGCTGAAGAAAGCATGTGTCTATAAATAAGAAGAAGATGGATCCAGGTGGAGTTCAACAACCCTGTGACTTCAGGACGGTCCATTCCTCACATGTCATGTTCATGTGTCTCCATGAAAGGCCCTGCTGCCGGATCTGTTTCAGGCCCTGCAGAATGTGGCCTCCCTGGGTCACATGGAGAGCTTTGTGAACGACGCGATGTATTAATACTGTGCTGCTGATTTACGAAGGCATGCTTCAGATGTTTGTACAGCGTATTCTCATGAAGACACAGAGCTCTACTCACTCCTGGAGCTCCAAATGATCTTAATAAACATCACTACAACTGCCTTAACAACTCGTATTTAATTATTATCTACTTTAATTTGAATGTGTTTCCATTTGATAGGGATGTGCAATTTAAAATAGTTCAAATACAGGCATTATCATTTTTTTGTTGCACATTTCCCCTTCAACTTTTGTGTATTAGTATTTCTAATTAATGTTATATTATTATTATTTTATTTGATGTTTTTATTGCACTGTTTTACTTTAAATTTGTATTTTTAAATATCTGTTTTCTATAATATGCATTATTATAATTAACATATTTTTTTACAGTAAAAAAACAAATTTTGCCCGAATTTAAATAAATATTCAGATTCTGATCCTTTTACTTTAACTTCTCATATTGATGGAGATATCTTGTTTATTGTATTGCAGATTTTTCTTTGACTCTTTATAATGTTCTTCCAATATGTTGTGAAATACTATTTCTAACCGATATAATTTTGAATCTGAAATAAAGCAATTTAAGAGCTCTGAAAAAAATTATTATAGTAAAACACACCAATATTTCGTGTCATGTGATTTAGACCCTTAAGACGTGTGTGTGAGTGAGTGAGTGAGTGAGTGAGTGAGTGAGTGAGTGAGTGAGTGAGTGAGTGAGTGAGTGTGTGTGTGTGTGTGTGGACTAAATTGCATTATAATGTGAATAAAACATATTATTTCTGCAACATATTGCGTCAATTTGACCAATGCAATAAATGCTAAAAATAGCGTTAACCACTCAAACAAAAGGTCTGGATATAGTGCCAGAGAGGAAGAGGAAGAGGAAGAGGAGGAAGAAGAAGAGGAAGAAGAGGAAGAAGAGGAGGAAGAAGAGGGGGAAGAAGAGGAGGAAGAAGAGGAGGAAGAAGAGGAGGCTAATTTTAGCCCGTGGAGCTACGCGCTGCTCCGTGTGGGACAGGGTGAGATCAAAGGGATTCCATTCTGACTCTGTTGCCATGGAGATCATAATTCAGCTTGGATGTCTGTTTTAATTAGGAGGCAGGGACGCTAACGAAGGAATAGCATGAGGATGAAGGCCTCATCATCATCATAAAGAAAAACACCATTCATATGCACGTAATTATAATATTCATCATAAATAATAACAATAATACATATAATTAATATCAAAATATTCTAATAAACATACAAAATTAAAGTACAAATGTGTAATAAAAGATGAAATAAAAAAAGTAATAATAATAATGGATTGATAACATAAAGTAGAATAAAATATTTAGCTAAATATATTTATATAAACATAAGTAAAATGTAAAATATGCAATAACACAGTAAATAAAATAGAGTAGAATAAATATATACAAACATTATATATAAAAGTTTGAGTATAAAAATAAAATAAAGAATGTCAGGCGGGAATCAGGACCCAAATGCAGAATAAATACAGTGGGGTATAAAACAAGATGTTTTCATTAAAAGCCAAACAAACACGACAGAAATGAACGAGCGGGAACGATCAACAAGAGGACAAGGAGCAAACTAAAGACACACAGGAGGAATCCAGAATACAGCAGGGAAACAACGACGATCTTGTACTTGAGTAAAAGTAGAAGTACTAATAGTGACGACAAACTGACAAGCAACACTAGGGAAGATAAGACTGTATGGGCCGCCCCTCCCTACAGGCCAATCACGCAGGCTGCATGGGGCCCCGCCTTGCGCAGTTCTCCACGCAGAGGTGACAAGGGGAGCAAGTCTGTAACCCTACACCGTTGCAATGAATCGACATCTGACCAATCACGGCTTTGATACGGCCACGAGTGCAGGTGAAGAGATGTCGGTGAAAAGACAGTTTCAGTCCGGCGCAAGCAAGAGGGGAAAAAACAAAACATGAAGAAACTAGAGCATCACTCGAAGGTGGGTTATTGTATGAGTCAAATGTACAACTTGCAAATGTTGTATAAGTCAAATTGCCAATTGCCATATTAAAACATCAACTGCAACTCACGACATGAAGAAGGCAGTCTCTGCATAGCATATAGGCTAATGGAGATGCAGTTATTTCCAGCATTCTTTATTTAACATTCTTTCAAGTATGTGATGCCTCTTATCTGCTAATGTACAGGAGGAAGAGAGACACACTGTCTGTCTAGTTGGCTTACATAACAGTTCAAGTTTACAGCTTAAAAAACATGGAGCATTTTCCCCCCTTTTATTCATTTTTATGTCAATTTGCACATTTCATGGTGACGCTCAGCCTCTCCCTTAACTCCTAACAGTCATCATCATGTCAACCACAACTAAAAGTAGAAGTACTCAGATATTGTACTTGAGTAAAAGTACTCAGATCTTGTACTTGAGTAAAAGTAGAAGTACTTAGATCTTGTACTTGAGTAAAATCAATCAATCAATCAATCAATCAATGTTTATTTATAGCCCAATATCACAAATGTTACATTTGTCTCAGTGGACTTCACAGTGTGTACAGAATATCAGTATGACAATACGACACCCTCTGTCCTTAGACCCTCTGTCCTTAGACCCTCACATCGTACAAGGAAACACTTCCAGAGAAAACCCACAGTTTAAAGGGAACATGGGAGAAACCTCAGGGAGAGCAACAGAGGAGGGATCCCTCTCCCAGGACGGACAGACGTGCAATAGATGCCGTGTGTAAGTTGAAAAGATAATACATTTGCAACATAGGTAGTCCAAATGTTTGGAAATGCATGTGTGTATAATAGGAAGATGAATCCATGAGGATATCCATCCAGGACCTATGATCCAGGACCACAGCCACGACTCGAGATCCAGGGCTCGCGATCCAGGACAGAGGAGCGCAGGATCATCCATGTCTCCGGATCCCAGCGTATATAGACACCAAAAAGAAAGACATTTGGGGAAGCTGGGTTAATGGGAACATGAGAGTACACAGGTATAGACAGAGAGAAGGAAGAAGGAAGATGTCCCCCGACAAACTAAGCCTATATCAGCAAAACTAGGGGCTGAATCTAATCAGCCCTAACTATAAGCTTTATCAAAAAGGAAGGTCTTAAGCGCACTCTTAAAAACGGATAGGGTGTCTGCCGCCCGAACACAAACTGGAAGCTGATTCCACAAATGTGGAGCTTGATAAGAAAAGGCTCTGGCTCCCATTGTACTTTTAGAGACTCTAGGAACAACCAACAACCCTGCATTCTTGGAACGCAATGCCCTAGTAGGACAGTAGGGTATAATGAGTTATTTAAGGTAAGATGGCGCCTGCCCATTAAGGGCTTTGTAGGCGAGAAGAATAATTTTAAATTGTATCCTGTGTTCTATAGGGAGCCAGTGTAAGGCAGCCAGAACAGGAGTAATGTGGTCCCTTTTCCTAACTCTGGTTAGTACACGAGCTGCAGCATTTTGAATCAGCTGAAGCGACTTGACTGACTTCTTGGTACACCCTGATAATAAGGAGTTACAATAATCCAGCCTTGAAGTAACAAATGCATGGACTAGTTTCTCTGCATCGTTTTGAGGCAAGATATGCCTGATTTTTGCAATGTTACGTAGATGGAAGTAGGCGGTCCTTGAGATTGATTTTATGTGGGCGTTAAAGGATAAATCCTGATCAAATATAACACCAAGATTCCTTACAGTCTCACTGGAGGCCAAATTAATGCCATCCATAGTTAGTATATCCTTAGATAATTTGTTTCGTAGATTCTTCGGGCCAAGTACAATAACTTCAGTTTTGGTCGTGTTTAACATCAAAAAGTTTAAGGTCATCCACATTTTTAAGTCCTTGAGGCAGTCTTGAATTTTATTTAGATGATTAATTTCATCAGGCTTGATTGATAAATATAGTTGAGTATCATCCGCATAACAATGAAAGTTTACAGAATGATTCCTTATAATATTGCCTAACGGAAGCATATATAATGTGAACAAAATAGGTCCGAGCACTGAGCCCTGTGGCACTCCATGGCTAACTTTGGTTTGCGTGGAAGATTCATCGTTGACACGTACAAACTGAGAGCGTTCAGATAGATAGGACCTAAACCAGTCTAAAGCAGTTCCCTGTATGCCAACTAAATGCTCTAGTCTTTGCAATAAGATATCATGGTCGATAGTATCAAATGCAGCACTGAGATCGAGCAAAACAAGAATAGAGACAAGTCCCTTGTCAGAGAGATTAGAATGTCATTTGTGACTTTAACCAGAGCTGTCTCTGTGCTATGATGTGTTCTAAAGCCAGACTGAAAATCTTCAAATAGATCATTGTTTTTTAAGTAATCAGCTGTTTTGCGCTTTCTCAAGAATCTTTGAGAGGAACGGAAGATTAGAAATAGATCTATAGTTGGCTAAAACCTCTGGATCGAGGTTGTGCTTTTTAAGAAGCGGTTTTATCACTGCTACTTTGAATGATTGTGGAACATAGCCTGATAATAAAGACATATTCATAATATTTAATAAAGAACTGCTAATTAATGGAAAAACTTCCTTCAACAGCTTAGTTGGAATTGGGTCTAACATACACGTTGATGGTTTAGAAGAGAGAATCATTGAATTTAATTGTTCAAGGTTTATGGCTGAAAAGCATTCTAGTTTACTATCTAGTGTAATATTAGAACTTAGGTTTCCGGGAGCTGTTGATAACACTATACTGGTCAAAGGCAAGAGGTCATTCATTTTGTTTCTAAGAGTAACAATTTTATCGTTAAAAAAGCACATAAAATCATTTCTACTGAGTGCTATGGGAATAGAAGGCTCAATCGAGCTGTGGCTTTCTGGAAGCCTGGCTACAGTGCTGAAAAGAAATCTTGCATTATTCTTATTCTCATCTATTAATGAAGAGTAGTAGGCTGCTCTCGCTTTACGCAGTGCTTTCTTATATTCATTGAGAGTAATATGCCAAATGAAACGAGAATGTTCAAGTTTAGTGGAACGCCATATCCTTTCAAGTTGTCTCGACTTTTGCTTTATTTGCGGGTTTCGGCATTATGCCATGGAGCTAATCTATGTTGTTTTATTTTCTTCTTTTTCAAAGGAGCAACAGAGTCGCAACGTCCATCAAACTCCTGTTGGGAAAGATTTCACTGATTGCTAAACTTGGAGCCAAGTTGACTATTCACTGAAGTTTCTCAAGTTAACTTCTGTGGTCAGGAGACTTGACACAAATAATCTAACCCTTCATTTGAAACACTTACATTCTGTCAACCCTGTCATTTTGATCCAATCCTCCCATCACCAAACTATTATGCTTTGATCTTAGGTGCTATAACTTTCAAAATAGGCATATTTGTAGAATAACTTTTGTAGCTCTGCACATTGTCGTCCCAGCTCTAGAATAGTATCCTCGTTCTGATCCTTCAGATCTGCAGGGCCTCTGTGTTAAAAGATTCTTATGAGACACGATAAACTTACGCTATGTCTCTTTCTGGGTCGGCTAAAATGGGGATAAAGCAAACGTTAAAATGAATAGACAAAATGTTTTTGCAACTGTTCTATTGTAAGTGTATACCGTGTTAAAAACAGGTTAAAT
This sequence comes from Gymnodraco acuticeps, assembly GCF_902827175.1. Lineage (NCBI taxonomy): Eukaryota > Metazoa > Chordata > Actinopteri > Perciformes > Bathydraconidae > Gymnodraco > Gymnodraco acuticeps. Next base: position 247,995 of record NW_022991724.1, on the reverse strand, counting down.
CTGCAGCTGGATAAACACATACACATACTTGGCTTGTAGTGGTAGAAAAGTTCCTCCACATTTAAAATGCTGCCAAAATTCAGTGAATACATGTAGATTAGATACTAGATCGATGAGTCCTGGTAGTTGCCATCTGATTGGTCAGTGACCTTGATTGCTGATCGACAGCACCTGTGAGAAATGAGCCAGAAGGCAGTATGTTGAGTGGTGTGGAGTATAAAAGCAGCTTCTTCAGTTTGCTCTAGCATGAGCCACCCTTTCCTTCAACACACAGTCTAATTGTAAAATCCAGCATTTACAATTTCCTGCTTCAAAATGGGTTTGTTTTTAACTTTGTGTTCTTGTATTTGCTGAGGGCTTGAGTGTATAGTTCATGTTCAGATTGAATCTAATACATGTGTTTCTGTTCTGATGTGTTCCCATTGGAATCATGTATTTCTTGTTTTAGCGTCAAAAAAAGTGTTGATTGTGTATGCACACCAGAGCTCTGGCTCGTTCAACTCTGCAGCCAAAGACGCTGCGGTGGAAGTTTTAACTGCTAAGGGCTGCGCAGTAGAAGTATCTGACCTGTATGCCATGACGTTTAAGGCCACTGCTACAGCTGAGGACATCACTGGTAAATACCTCACTGAAAATAAATAGCTTAGCTTTCAAATTGGTCTTCAGACTCGCAAACATTTATTTTCCCTGCAGGAAAAGTTAAGAATGCAGATCACTTCTGTTACGGAGAGGAGACCAAACTGGCATGGGAGGCGGGAAAGCTTACTGCTGATATCTCTGAGGAACAACGCAAACTCACTGAGGCCGACCTCGTCATTTTTCAGGTAGAGCCAGAATTGGTATGTTTCTGTTTTGTTAAGCCATGCCTCTGTTATGAACTAACCTTAAGAACTACTTCTCAGTTCCCCATGTACTGGTTCACTGTTCCTGCCATCATGAAGGGCTGGATGGACCGGGTGCTCACACTGGGCTTTGCCTTCACCCACGAGAAGCGCTACAGCCAGGGAATCTTCAAGGTAACAAAGCAAATCAAGAGGTTTGCCTTATTGTGGGGTTCCTCAAGGCTCCATCTTGGGGCCTCTTCTTTTTAAAGTCTACATGCTACCACTGGCTCAGATAATGAAAAACAACAAAATAAGTTACCATAGCTATGCAGATGACACACAAATGTACGTAACAATTTCACCAGGAGACTATTCTCCAATTCAAACACTGAGTAAGTGCATTGAACAAATCAATGACTGGATGTGTCAGAACTTTCTCCAATTAAACAAAGATAAAACTGAGGTAATGGTTTTTGGACTCAAGGCAGAACGTATAAAAGTTAGCGCTGAGTTTCAGTGTGCAATGTTCAAAACAACAGATAAAACCAGATATCTAGGTGTAGTCATGGACTCTGACCTGAGTTTCAACAGTCACATTAAAACAGTTACTAAATCAGCCTACTATCACCTAAAGCAGTGTTTCCCAACCGGGGGTACGCGTACCCCTAGTGGTACGTGGGTGGTCCCCAGGGGGTACGTGAAAAGATTTTGAAAAGTAAAAAAAAAAAAAAAAAAAAATTGATTTTAGATTTTTTTTTATTAAACATTTTACAGGAAAACTGTACCCAAATAATGAATAATGCATAATCTGTAATAATGTAACCAAAATTGGGGGCATTCAAATTAAGTAATAATTTGCTGGCTATATATTATTATTGGCGCGGCGTTCAGCTTCCCGCCGGACTGTCAGGTGTTACGTCATCATCATCATCATTGTAGTGGCGTGCTGGTTTTCTTGCTAGCTAGCAAAATATCAACATCCTATCAAGTGAATGCACTGGTGTTGTAGAGTTATATTTGTATTTATTCATGTTAGCAAACTATGGATAAGCTTAAAATGAGAATAATTTGGGTAAAACTGTGAGCTGCATTTGGGGCCTGTTGACATGTGTTTTTGAGGACAAAGGAAGATGGGGGAAGGTGAGAGCATGTCCTGATTTGCATTCAACTTAGATCTAGCTACCGTGTTTGTGATATTAAGAGAGGTCCCTTGGGTTTCTCTGGTGCTTATCAACAGTAGCAGTTAAGTGAATACTGTTCAAACAATACCTGTGTTTGTGTTTTATATTGATTTCTCTGTTTTGTCCTTTCATAAATGTAAGGACTACAAATGGCTATAAACATTCTGGGCTGGTTGGAGTAAACAGGGTTTTATTGCTCTGTGGGGGAGGTGTAGGTATGCAGGCCTTGAGACCTTTTGTTGTAAAGTGAGCCTGTTTGGTTTCCTGCTGGCCAGCATTGCTTCTCCCAATGAGATGACCTGAAAAGATGACCAGCTGACCTAACACCAAACCCCTCCTTCTTACTCTGGTATATATCCGGTGGATCCCTGGCGTTCGGCCTCTTCTTCACATGCTGCCCTCGGGTGAAAGTAGCTCTGCAGTATGCGGACCAGAGCAGGAGTAAGCCGGCATTACTCCTTAAGCATTGCAATATAACTGTAATATATCATGTTGTATTGTAATGATTGTATTGCATTGTCATATTGCCATTAAAGTAGATTATTGTTAACGGTTACTTTGTAGATATGGATTCCTTCCTGTATTATAACCAGCTTCATAGGAACGCGCGGAGATTTGAAAAGCGGACCAGTTATCCCTCCAAATCTCTAACAAAATGGTGACCCGACGTCTATAACGAAGCTGAGGAAGAATTCAGACGCTTTCAAACATCTCAGACAATCAGCAGGACTCTGCAACTTTGCAAATAAGGTAAGCAGACGATGAAAGTCGCCTGTCTGTAATTGGATACGCTAAAACTTTAGGATTGTCTGTAGGCGTTTCACAGTGTTTTTATAGTTTAAATGGAATATACAATGCATATTTTACTATGTTAGGAAAGTTATATACAAAACGTAAACGTTGATCGACAGGTAGACGAAAGTCCTGCGTGACGTAAAATAGAGCAGTTTGGCGTGGATCTGCAGGTAGTTTATTCCTGAGTGGCGTAGAGATGGTGCAGTTTGTGTGAATGCGAGGTTTGAATCCTGCACGGCAAAACCTGGAAACTCGATAAATCAGATCGAGTCGCCGTTTAAAACTGGGGTTTAAATAACAGACCAATGCTAAAAGCTTAAAGCCAGAGGTCTGTTATATATTAAACCAAGGGAGAGCGTTTCCCTTTGTCTGGAAACTTCTGCTGCTGCCATCTAGTGGCTGAAAGGGGGTATCACACCCTTGAAACTTCTGCTGCTGCCATCTAGTGGCTGAAAGGGGGTATCACACCCTTGAAACTTATGCGAGCTTAAAGTTTAATCATTACATTGCTGGCCGGTATTGAAGACGGGAAGCACGTTCCCAGTATATTAATTATAACTGATTTTGGTAAACTGGTACAAAACAATAAGGGATTGAACATTTTTTACAACGACAGCACCAGGAGATGAGTAAACTCAAGAATCTGTAGAGTGTAAATACATTGTGCAAAACACATTTTACACTCGAACTGTTTGCAAATGTAGACAATATAAATAAATGTTCAGAAAGAAGACATAGGCCTACACTTGATTCAAATTTCATTACTGTGATCCGATTGGTGTGCTCTGCAGGTTTACTATTGTTCGAAGTAACAGTGGGATTTAAAATGAGAGAAGATATGGAGATGTTCTTTCATAGTGTGTGGAATATGTGATGCTGGAAACATGTAAGTATTTCAGAGTTGTGTTGGGTAAATATGTAACAATGGATGAAACAATTTTTGGAGTGAGTTTTTGTAATATCATAAGTAGACATTAATTATGTTGTTTAGATGGCATTTAACAACTAAGACAGATAGTATGATTAGAAAGAGACAGAGTGGAAAGGGTTGGATTTATTTAACATCAGTGTGCTAGACTTCTTATATGTGTACCGGGACCTGGACTCCCCCTCTGAGTTAGAAAGGCTTTGATCCCGACCCTCCAAGCAGACAACGAGACCTAACCCAACAGGAGACTCCTCCTTCTCCATCGTACAGACAGAGAACCAGAGCTGAACCAACAACAACAACAAGACTACATCAAGACTGCAGCCAGAACTATCTCCACCTGTGGCATCCAGAACCAAACCAGCATGCTGACATACAGAGAGAAACTCTCATCGGTCCCTCAAACAGGACATGAAGTTCCAAACTGCGCCGCGAGATTTGGCACAATAGACATGAGAGCAGAATCCGCCCTCCATAAAAACAGCAGAGAGACTGTAAAGGAGGAGTGCAACAACAGTGGCATGATGGGGCTGCGGATGTGACTGGGCCAATGGCTGCCTACAAAAGTTACAGTGGATGGATTCAACAGCTGATGGACTGAAGAGAAGACAGAATCAGAGGAGTTGGCATGGTCGATTAGAAGTGAGGAGGCCGGGGTCACGGCTTGAGAAAACCAGGGGAGGAGGAAAGGAGAACGGGAATGAGTGAGTTACACATAAACACACTTATTCACGAAACGCACATTTAAATAACTTGAATTAACTTCATAAATACGTAAAGACAGAAAGATTTATTAATCAATTGGTAAATTAAAAATAGCAGTAAAGAGGAAAATATTAAAGTAAGATGATAATCATCCTAAAACACACTGACAGAGTAGAACCATATTCTTCAATATTTTCATCATGTTAACAAATCATTCTTTAAGACATTTTTATTCACGTGTGAATAAAGTAGTGATCTCATTGGTTACAATATTGATCACCATTAAAAGGATAGTTTTAGGAACCACTCTATAGGACAAATCTTTGTTTGTATTAATGGCTAGTGCCAAGCCACATATTGAATTCCAATCTAAAGTGTTGATTTCACCATTGTGGCATAGTTATTACCAGACTTAGGTTTTAAATCCTTGATAAAGGAGGGAGTAATTGTTGCATGTTTGGACACCCAGGGTTCCACACACTGCTAAAAGACTTTAACATTGTTTTTTAAGTAGACCAGAATTATAATGAGCTATGAAATGCAGAGCGACACAGATCCTAGTAATGTTTTGACTCAAGATAATAGTTATTGTACAAACGTTTCTGAAATAGATCATTAGACATTTTAATTAGTAGTGGTACTCGAAGGAAGTGAGTTTTGTACCAAGTTTCAGGAAAAGTGGGAGGCGGAAGTCCCAATGACAAGTGAGAATCATCTTGAAAATTAGAGTTGAAATCGTGACATATTTTTGTAGACAAAGGATACTGGCCTATGCTGAAATGTCAAAGTCTCTGCAGAGCACGACACATGGCCAAAAAAGACAGAGACCAACTGACCTTTGACCCTGACCGACAGTGTAACTTGACAAGGCACTGTGGATGACTGACTCTGGGGTGAACCTGACCAAACTTGACATGACAACCAGACAGTGTGAGTGTGAATGTATGCCGGCATGTGATCAGTGTAACTGCATGATTCTAAAACAATAACTAACCAAGCATGTTTTTGGAGTAACATATTATTTTGGAGCTCCAAGGGAAACGAGAGGTTTCCTAAAAATTCCACAAAAAGGGGAAACCGCACATGTGATATTTTCCTCTCACATGAGTTGGCGGTTTGCAAATGTAAAACTACAATCTGAAGATTCTGTTTCTTTTAGGCCTGAAGGACGGAGAGGAACACTTCTTTTCACTGAAGTGTTCACTGTGGAAATAATGATAATGATGTCAAATTTAAAATAATGTTCATTATGTCCCTAACCAATTACCTGACAGTTTTTGTTCCCCTCCCATTACAGGCTTTTGTTACACATTATTTCATGTGTAAAAGGGGGGAGTGAGTATAAGGTATAAATGTCAACATGGCTGTAAAATTCACAATTTAAATTTTTCTTTTAAGGATTGACAGAAACCTTCCGCCCCAACCCAGATGTTCAAACTGAGCATTGAATGTAATTAACCTGCTCCATATCTGGGGATAAGATACTGTTTGATGAAGGTTGAGATGTTTCTAAATATTGATTTGAATTATAACAGGTAACAAAGAAGCAGTGGCCAAGGGGCTACTGTGAAACCGAAGAAGTTGACCTGTGATAGTTAAACAATTTTGTAATATTTTAACAGACATTAGAGTAACTGAGGTTTGAAATGTAGAAAGAACATATTACAGTTAAAGCTAAAACATAGTAGTGTATTGAGACAGAATTTAATTTAGACAACATCATGTAACTAGCCTGGTAAAGAAGTAAAAGCCATAGACTTTATTGTTTAGGTCATTATGAGGATATACATTTCATCTAAATTTAGAATAGAAAGACATTTGATGACAGTTTGTTGGAATTCTGTATTCATTTTTTCAGCGTGATAATATCTAAGCACTGACAGGTAGAAGCAGTATCACCAGGAAATCATTCACTTTGTTAGTATCATGATTTTGGTTGTTTTTGAATCCATAACATTAGTGTGTTTCTTTACCAGAAACATTAGCAGTTCATATTAGATTTGGATTTTAAATAGGATTTCATTTAAAGATAAACACAGATGCTTGTCAGAAATTCAGAGCTATTGAAATATGTTATTTAGTTTACCTAAAGATGTTGGGGTTCTTATTTAGTGGGCACAGTCCAAGTATTAAGATTCTGAAGCTGTACTGGCAGATAGGAGGTCTACAATTAATTTGGAAAACCTGTTCACAGACGGCTGTTGTTTCAAGACACCCCACCAAGAGGCTCCAAGTGGGTCAAAACAGCTGAGCGTAGGCTTGAGGGAGTTGTATCAGATTTCTCCACACAGGTCACTGGCGCCAAAAGGGGGACCCGAGAAGCACGAGGACAAAGTGGCTCAACCCCAGGCTCTCCGACCCCGACCGAGTGACCCAGCGGACCTCTTATGCCGTCTGCCTGGGAGAAAAGGGGGACAGCTCGTACCACGGGAGCCAGTGTGCGGCGGGGAAACCACCTGCTAGGACCAGGGGACGACATCAGGACGGACGTGGCCCTGGCAGACGTGGACTACTCGGAAGCAGCAGACTGGAGAAGGAGGACCCTGGAGACATCTCTACAGCATCGACCCGGAAGCCGCCATCAGCGGGCCGGAAGACGAGGAGGAGGAAGACATCTCTCTAGCAGGCAGCCCAGAAGCTGCTGTCAGCGGATTTGGGGGGACAAAGACAAGGCAAGCCAGGACGGCACAGGGAACTTGTCGAGGCAGCAGAGGAGTCTACTTCGCTCTGATCAGTTCTACCCGTGAAGGGAAAGCTGCATCTCCCCCTCCCTATTAGCTGTCCTTGTGGGCTATTCCTCCGAGGGGGGGGGGGGCTGATGATTCTAGCACTCAGCTACCCCCTCATGGTTCCTTCACTGCCATGGAAAGTGGTGTTCTGTCTCCATGAAGGTTTCAAGTACTCTAAATACCAGCTTCGGATGGCTGTATGGACACAGTAGAAAATAATGACAGTGGGTATATTTCAAAATGCCTTGTCTAAGTTTATCTCTGGAGAAGGAGATAAAAAGGGGGATTTGTAGAGTTATATTTGTATTTATTCATGTTAGCAAACTATGGATAAGCTTAAAATGAGAATAATTTGGGTAAAACTGTGAGCTGCATTTGGGGCCTGTTGACATGTGTTTTTGAGGACAAAGGAAGATGGGGGAAGGTGAGAGCATGTCCTGATTTGCATTCAACTTAGATCTAGCTACCGTGTTTGTGATGTTAAGAGAGGTCCCTTGGGTTTCTCTGGTGCTTATCAACAGTAGCAGTTAAGTGAATACTGTTCAAACAATACCTGTGTTTGTGTTTTATATTTATTTCTCTGTTTTGTCCTTTCATAAATGTAAGGACTACAAATGGCTATAAACATTCTGGGCTGGTTGGAGTAAACAGGGTTTTATTGCTCTGTGGGGGAGGTGTAGGTATGCAGGCCTTGAGACCTTTTGTTGGAAAGTGAGCCTGTTTGGTTTCCTGCTGGCCAGCATTGCTTCTCCCAATGAGATGACCTGAAAAGATGACCAGCTGACCTAACACCAAACCCCTCCTTCTTACTCTGGTATATATCCGGTGGATCCCTGGCGTTCGGCCTCTTCTTCACATGCTGCCCTCGGGTGAAAGTAGCTCTGCAGTATGCGGACCAGAGCAGGAGTAAGCCGGCATTACTCCTTAAGCATTGCAATATAACTGTAATATATCATGTTGTATTGTAATGATTGTATTGCATTGTCATATTGCCATTAAAGTAGATTATTGTTAACGGTTACTTTGTAGATATGGATTCCTTCCTGTATTATAACCAGCTTCATAGGAACGCGCGGAGATTTGAAAAGCGGACCAGTTATCCCTCCAAATCTCTAACAGTGTTTATTGAGATCAACATTTCTGTTAACATAATCATTATGGATCAATGGCTGAGTCGAGCTGGTTCATCCAGAAACAACAGCACAGGTGATACTGCTGAATCAGGAGAACCCGTTCTCAAGAAAATGAAAACAGAGAAGGTGAAGAATCGTCAGTTTGGTGAACATTATGTGCTCTCCGGGTTTACGGTCACAACTACAGAGCCACCGCAGCCAATGTGTTTCATCTGTGGCGACGTGCTTTCTAATAATAGCATGAAACCATCCCATTTACATCGGCACCTTAGTACTAGACATCCCGCCTGTGTGGGTAAGCCTGCAGAGTTTTTCCACCAAAAGCTGGCTGAATTTAAGGGAAGCCAAAAAAAACTAAAGAAAGCGAAATCGGTCTCAACCAAGGCCTTGGTGTCGCTACTCGTTGCTAAATCGAAAAAGCCATTTACCATAGCCGAAGAGCTAATCTTGCCTGCTGCTATATTTCTCGCAGAAACTATGCTCGATAAGAAAGCAGCTGATGTCCTGAAGAAAGTGCCGTTGTCAAATAATACTGTGTGCCATCGGATCGACGACATGGGAATTGACATCATTGACCAAGTGGTGGAAAAATGTAAAGCGTCTGGTACGTTCGCTTTGCAGTTGGACGAATCAACGGCTGTCAGTGGGGAAGCACAACTGATTGCGTTTGTGCGTTACAAAGACACTTTGGAGATGAACGAGCACATTCTGTTTTGCAAGAAACTCACGGGGAGAACTACCGGACAGGACGTTTTTAACGTTATTGACAATTTTTTTCTCTCAACACAAGCTGGATTGGATATCCTGCTCTCATGTGTGCACAGACGGCGCTGCGGCGATGACCGGCAGAGTAAATGGATTAATGGCCCACATAAAAAAGGTAAACCCTGACGTTACATGGACGCACTGCATGATTCACCGAGAAGCATTAGCTAGCAAGAGAATGAGTCCAGAGTTAAACGATGTTTTGAACGATGCCGTAAAAGTGATCAACTTCATACAGTCCAGGCCTTTGAATCATAGACTGTTTCAGTCACTTTGTGAAGACGGTGGGTCAGAACATAAACAGCTCCTGCTTCACACTGACGTCCGCTGGTTATCCCGAGGGAAGACGTTACAGCGGCTGTTCGAGCTACGCAATGAAGTGAGGGCATTTCTGTCGGAGCACACACACCCACTTGTGGCTATGTTCGACGACGCTGACTGGGTAGCTCGGCTGGGATACCTCTCTGATATTTTCAGCAAACTCAACCAGCTGAATCTCTCTCTTCAAGGTAAAGACACACATGTTCTTAGCTTGTATGACAAAGTGTGTGGATTCATGGAGAAGATCAAGCTCTGGCAGAGCAAATGTGAAAAAGGGGATACAAGTTGTTTCCTGCAGCTGAACGCATACATTGCTACTGGTGAATGTGACAGAGCTCCAATTGTGAAAATAGTACACACACATTTGTCCAAGCTCAAGAATGAGTTCAACTCCTACTTCCCTGATATTGACAACAAGTCATCCACAATGGACTGGGTGCGTAATCCATTTGTGACGTGCATTAAAGCAGCATTCCCGCCAGACTGCAAGAAGACCTCATAGATGTGTCCTCAGATAGGAGCCTGAAGATGAGGTACTCAAGCACACCACTGACACAGTTCTGGTGTGGTGTGGAGAAGGAGTATCCTGAATTGGGGAAACATGCCCTGAATGAACTGTTGCCTTTTGGGTCCACATACCTGAGTGAGGTGACATTCTCCGCCATGATCCACATCAAGACTAAACACAGGAACAGACTCAACTTGGAGAATAACCTGGTCACAGCTGTTGCAACAATCTCCCCCAGACTTACAAAACTGATGAGGGAGAAACAGGCTCAAGTGTCACATTAATTGGTGAGTTACCTTACTTTTTGTTTTAAGTCTTTAAACAATGGCTATTATAATGTATATGATTGAATATGATTTAAGTGTCACATTAATTGTCGCATTGAGTCACACAGACAAAAATATCCTCCTCTTCTCTATCTCTCCTCGTCACTTCTCTCCTTCTTCCACTCCCAGGTTTCACCTTAGCTACACACAGGGCCGTATCCAGGCCCCGCCCCCCGGCCCGGGTCTGATATGTGCTGCCACACACACACACACACACACACACACACACACACACACACACACACACACACACACACACACACACACACACACACACACACACACACACACAGCCGGTCTGCCACAATATATAGACTATTAATATATCCTGGGGATCACCACGATTGATTGCGTAGTAGGGGGTACTTTAGGTTGGCTTGAAATGCTTTGGGGGTACAGTACTCAAAAAAGGTTGGGAACCACTGACCTAAAGAATATATCTAGGATTAAAAGACTAATGTCACAGCAGGATTTGGAAAAACGTGTCCATGCTTTTATCTTCAGTAGACTGGACTACTGCAATGGTGTCTTCACAGGTCTCACTAAAACATCTATTAGGAAGCTGCAGCTGATTCAGAACGCCGCTGCTCGAGTCCTCACTAACACTAAGAAAGTGGATCACTCCTGTTCTGAAGTCTTTACACTGGCTTCCTGTGTGTCAAAGAATAGATTTCAAAATACTGCTGCTGGTTTATAAAGCACTGAATGGTTTAGGCCCAAAATACATTTGTGACCTCCTGCTAAATGATGAAGCATCCAGATCTCTCAGGTCTTCAGGGACTGGTCAGCTTTCTGTCCCCAGAGTCAGAACTAAACATGGAGAAGCAGCGTTCAGTTATTATGCTCCAAATATCTGGAACAAACTCCCAGAAACCTGCAGGTCCGCTGCAACTCTGACTACTTTTAAATCCAGGCTGAAGACTTTTCTTTTTGTCACTGCTTTTAATTGAACTATTCACATCTTAGACTGCACTGTAACTTTTATCCATGTACTTTTTCTTTTAATGTTTATTTTATTATCTTTTCTTTTTAATGACTGATTTTAAATGCCATTTTCTTAATGTCTTTCATTTTTTGTAAAGCACTTTGAATTGCCTTGTGTTGAAAAGTGCTATATAAATAAACTTGCCTTGCATTATTGTGACGCTATCTCTCCCTACTTACAGTAGATCTTGTCTTTTTCCACAGGACAAGAAGGCCATGCTCTCCTTCACCACTGGGTCTCAGGAGTCCATGTTCAGTGCAAATGGCATTAATGGAGACATGAATGTCACTCTTTGGCCACTGCAGGTATTTTATTTGGACAAATGATTATCATAAAGCTGTTCCAGAGGAAACTTATTTATTGTCTGCATCATCACTAATTTTATCTCCCCGTTTCCTCCAGAATGGCATCCTGCACTACTGTGGCTTCCAGGTTCTGGCTCCTCAGATCTTCTGGGCCCCCTCTCACGTTTCCTCTGAGGCACGCGGTACCATGCTGGAGGGCTGGCGCACGCGCATGCAAGGCCTCCTGGGAGAAAACCCACTTGCTTTCACTCCCTTGGACTGCTTTGATGGGGAGAAGGGTTACCAGCTGAAGCCTGAGGTCCATGAGCAACATGCCGCCAAGGAGTTTGGACTGACCGTGGGGATCCACCTGGGCAAGGCCCTGCCACCCAACAACCAGATGAAAGCTGGAGTCTGAAGAATGAATGACTGTTGTTGGTTTTTAATGATGATAAATAAAAGATGGTTAATATGTTCTGAATTTCTGTTGAATACTTGGAAACTGTGTTGTAGTTCAAATGGCTGGGGTTTGCAGATAAAATAATTAGAGCCAGTAAAGCACTACTTGTACTTCTCAGCATTTTACTTGAATTTAAATAACACTGTTGTTTGACTCATTCAGCTTTAATGGCAATGCACACAATATGTCGTTATGGCAACCGGTTGTATACAATTTTCTTTAGGTTTACCAATGTTGAGTATTGTGACACGACGTCCATCAAACTCCAGTTGGGAAAGATTTCACTGATTGTTAAACTTGGAGCCAAGTTGACTATTCACTGAAGTTTCTCAAGTTAACTTCTGTGGTCAGGAGACTTGACACAAATAATCTAACCCTTCATTTCAAACACTTACATTCTGTCAACCCTGTCATTTTGATCTAATCTTCCCATCACTAAACTATTATGCTTTGATCTTAGGTGCCTATAACTTTCAAAATAGGCATATTTGTAGAATGCCTTGTGTAGCTCTGCACATTGTCGTCCCAGCTCTAGAATAGTATCCTCGTTCTGATCCTTCAGATCTGCAGGGCCTCTGTGTTAAAAGATGCTTAAGAGACACGAAAAACGTACGCTGTGTCTCTTTCTGGGTCGGCTAAAATGGGGATAAAGCAAACATTTAAAATGAATGACAAAATGTTTTTGCAACTGTTCTATTGTAAGTGTATACCGTGTTAAAAACAGGTTAAATCTGCAGCTGGATAAACACATACACATACTTGGCTTTTAGTGGTAGAAAAGTTCCTCCACATTTAAAATGCTGCCAAAATTCAGTGAATACATGTAGAGTAGATACTGGATTGATGAGTCCTGGTAGATGCCATCTGATTGGTCAGTGACCTTGATTGCTGATTGACAGCACCTGTGAGAAATGAGCCAGAAGGCAGTATGTTGAGTGGTGTGGAGTATAAAAGCAGCTTCTTCAGTTTGCTCTAGCATGAGCCACCCTTTCCTTCAACACACAGTCTAATTGTAAAATCCAGCATTTACAATTTCCTGCTTCAAAATGGGTTTGTTTTTAACTTTGTGTTCTTGTATTTGCTGAGGCCTTGAGTGTATAGCTCATGTTCAGATTGAATCTAATACATGTGTTTCTGTTCTGATGTGTTCTCATTGGAATCATGTATTTCTTGTTTTAGTGTCAAAGAAAGTGTTGATTGTGTATGCACACCAGAGCTCTGGCTCCTTCAACTCTGCAGCCAAAGACGCTGCGGTGGAAGTTTTAACTGCTAAGGGCTACGCAGTAGAAGTATCTGACCTGTATGCCATGACGTTTAAGGCCACTGCTACAGCTGAGGACATCACTGGTAAATACCTCACTGAAAATAAATAGCTTAGCTTTCAAACTGGTCTTCAGACTCGCAAACATTTGTTTTCCCTGCAGGAAAAGTTAAGAATGCAGATCACTTCTGTTACGGAGAGGAGACCAAACTGGCATGGGAGGCGGGAAAGCTTACTGCTGATATCTCTGAGGAGCAACGCAAACTCACTGAGGCCGACCTCGTCATTTTTCAGGTAGAGCCAGAATTGGTATGTTTCTGTTTTGCTAAGCCATGCCTCTGTTATGAACTAACCTTAAGCCCTACTTCTCAGTTCCCCATGTACTGGTTCACTGTTCCTGCCATCATGAAGGGCTGGATGGACCGGGTGCTCACACTGGGCTTTGCCTTCACCCACGAGAAGCGCTACAGCCAGGGATTCTTCCAGGTAACAAAGCAAATCAAGAGGTTTGCCTTATTGTGACGCTATCTCTCCCTACTTACAGTAGATCTTGTCTTTTTCCACAGGACAAGAAGGCCATGCTCTCCTTCACCACTGGGTCTCAGGAGTCCATGTTCAGTGCAAATGGCATCAATGGAGACATGAATGTCACTCTTTGGCCACTGCAGGTATTTTATTTGGACAAATGATTATCAAAAAGCTGTTCCAGAGGAAACTTATTTATTGTCTGCATCATCACTCATTGTATCGCCCTGTTTCCTCCAGAATGGCATCCTGCACTACTGTGGCTTCCAGGTTCTGGCTCCTCAGATCTTCTGGGCCCCCTCTCACGTTCCCTCTGAGGCACGCGGTACCATGCTGGAGGGTTGGCGCACGCGCATGCAAGGCCTCCTGGGAGAAAACCCACTTGCTTTCACTCCCTTGGACTGCTTTGATGGGGAGAAGGGTTACCAGCTGAAGCCTGAGGTCCATGAGCAACATGCCGCCAAGGAGTTTGGACTGACCGTAGGGATCCACCTGGGCAAGGCCCTGCCACCCAACAACCAGATGAAAGCTGGAGTCTGAAGAATGACTGTTGTTGCTTTTTAATGATGATAAATAAAAGATGGTTAATATGTTCTGAATTTCTGTTGAATACTTGGAAACTGTGTTGTAGTTCAAATGGCTGGGGTTTGCAGATACAATAATTGGAGCCAGTAAAGCACTACTTGTACTTCTCAGCATTTTACTTGTATTTATATAACACTGTTGTTTGACTCATTCAGCTTTAATGGCAATGCACACAATATGTCGTTCTGGCAACCGGTTGTATACAATTTTCTTTAGGTTTAACAATGTTGAGTATTGTGACACGACGTCCATCAAACTCCTGTTGGGAAAGATTTCACTGATTGCTAAACTTGGAGCCAAGTTGACTATTCACTGAAGTTTCTCAAGTTAACTTCTGTGGTCAGGAGACTTGACACAAATAATCTAACCCTTCATTTCAAACACTTACATTCTGTCAACCCTGTCATTTTGATCCAATCCTCCCATCACCAAGCTATTATGCTTTGATCTTAGGTGCTATAACTTTCAAAATAGGCATATTTGTAGCTCTGCACATTGTCGTCCCAGCTCTAGAATAGTATCCTCGTTCTGATCCTTCAGATCTGCAGGGCCTCTGTATTAAAAGATGCTTAAGAGACACGATAAACCTACGCTGTGTCTCTTTCTGGGTCGGCTAAAATGGGGATAAAGCAAACATTTAAAATGAATGACAAAATGTTTTTGCAACTGTTCTATTGTAAGTGTATACCGTGTTAAAAACAGGTTAAATCTGCAGCTGGATAAACACATACACATACTTGGCTTGTAGTGGTAGAAAAGTTCCTCCACATTTAAAATGCTGCTGAAATTCAGTGAATACATGTAGAGTAGATACTAGATTGATGAGTCCTGTTGCCATCTGATTGGTCAGTGACCTTGATTGCTGATTGACAGCACCTGTGAGAAATGAGCCAGAAGGCAGTATGTTGAGTGGTGTGGAGTATAAAAGCAGCTTCTTCAGTTTGCTCTAGCATGAGCCACCCTTTCCTTCAACACACAGTCTAATTGTAAAATCCAGCATTTACAATTTCCTGCTTCAAAATGGGTATGTTTTTAACTTTGTGTTCTTGTATTTGCTGAGGCCTTGAGTGTATAGCTCATGTTCAGATTGAATCTAATACATGTGTTTCTGTTCTGATGTGTTCTCATTGGAATCATGTATTTCTTGTTTTAGTGTCAAAGAAAGTGTTGATTGTGTATGCACACCAGAGCTCTGGCTCCTTCAACTCTGCAGCCAAAGACGCTGCGGTGGAAGTTTTAACTGCTAAGGGCTGCGCAGTAGAAGTATCTGACTTGTATGCCATGACGTTTAAGGCCACTGCTACAGCTGAGGACATCACTGGTAAATACCTCACTGAAAATAAATAGTTTAGCTTTCAAATTTGTCTTCAGATTCGCAAACATTTATTTTCCCTGCAGGAAAAGTTAAGAATGCAGATCACTTCTGTTACGGAGAGGAGACCAAACTGGCATGGGAGGCGGGAAAGCTTACTGCTGATATCTCTGAAGAACAACGCAAACTCACTGAGGCCGACCTCGTCATTTTTCAGGTAGAGCCAGAATTGGTATGTTTCTGTTTTGTTAAGCCATGCCTCTGTTATGAACTAACCTTAAGCCCTACTTCTCAGTTCCCCATGTACTGGTTCACTGTTCCTGCCATCATGAAGGGCTGGATGGACCGGGTGCTCACACTGGGCTTTGCCTTCACCCACGAGAAGCGCTACAGCCAGGGAATCTTCCAGGTAACAAAGCAAATCAAGAGGTTTGCCTTATTGTGACTCTATCTCTCCCTACTTACAGTAGATCTCGTCTTTTTCCACAGGACAAGAAGGCCATGCTCTCCTTCACCACTGGATCTCAGGAGTCCATGTTCAGTGCAAATGGCATTAATGGAGACATGAATGTCACTCTTTGGCCACTGCAGGTATTTTATTTGGATCAATGATTATCATAAAGCTGTTCCAGAGGAAACTTATTTATTGTCTGCATCAACACCCATTATTATTTTTGTTACCCTTCCTTTTCCTCCAGAATGGCATCCTGCACTACTGTGGCTTCCAGGTTCTGGCTCCTCAGATCTTCTGGGCCCCCTCTCACGTTTCCTCTGAGGCACGCGGTACCATGCTGGAGGGCTGGCGCACGCGCATGCAGGGCCTCCTGGGAGAAAACCCACTTGCTTTCACTCCCTTGGACTGCTTTGATGGGGAGAAGGGGTACCAGCTGAAGCCTGAGGTCCATGAGCAACATGCCGCCAAGGAGTTTGGACTGACCGTGGGGATCCACCTGGGCAAGGCCCTGCCACCCAACAACCAGATGAAAGCTGGAGTCTGAAGAGTGAATGACTGTTGTTGGTTTTTAATGATGATAAATAAAAGATGGTTAATATGTTCTGAATTTCTGTTGAATACTTGGAAACTGTGTTGTAGTTCAAATGGCTGGGGTTTGCAGATACAATAATTGGAGCCAGTAAAGCACTACTTGTACTTCTCAGCATTTTACTTGAATTTATATAACACTGTTGTTTGACTGTTGTCTCATCAACATTGCGTGGAAGTCGGAAACAGTACCGAAGGAGTGGCAGACCGGGGTGGTGGTTCCCCTTTTTAAAAAGGGGGATCAGAGGGTGTGTGCCAATTACAGAGGCATCACACTACTCAGCCTCCCCGGGAAAGTTTACTCTAACGGCCCGTCTACACTACAGGCATCAACAAATCTTGAAGCTGGGCGTGTCTGAGGCTTGGCGATTTCTCGCGACCAACAACCAATCACATGAATCTCCCGCCCCCGACATACAAAGCAATAGCAATGTTAAAACGAAGTAAACTGGATATAAAATCCCCAAACAGGCGAAACCCTACCAGTTTCACCCACTGTCTCTGCCACCTCCCTCCATGCCTGGCTCCTCCACTGTCTCTGCCTCCTCCCTCCATGCCTGGTTCCTCCACTGTCTCTGCCACCTCCCTCCATGCCTGGCTCCTCCACTGTCTCTGCCTCCTCCCTCCATGCCTGGTTCCTCCACTGTCTCTGCCACCTCCCTCCATGCCTGGTTCCTCCGGTTTGTATCCCGGTAAATAGTCTGGTCGTAAAGAACCGGGTGATTTGCTACCGTAATTTCTCGTTTGGAATATGAGGAAATGAACTGCGGTCTGGCTCTCCCAGCTTGCACGCGGTTTGATTGGCTAGCGCTTGTACTGGCGGGATTTGCATAAACGGGATTTGATTGGCTGATGCCAGCTTCGAAAGCACCGGGAGCATCAAAAGTTGAACATTGCTCAACTTTTGATGCTCACGATGCTTGCAATGCCATACTCCGCTCCCCACAATGCATTTCGGCGAAGATTCAAAATCTTCTACGTCACCCCATTCAAGTGAATGGGCGAAGCGTTGAAAGCATTTTTCGATGCCTGTAGTGTAGACGGGCCGTAAGGTACTCGAAAGGAGGGTCAGGCCGATTGTCGAACCTCAGATTGAGGAGGAACAATGCGGATTCCGTCCTGGTCGTGGAACGACGGATCAGCTTTTTACTCTCGCAAGGATCCTGGAGGGGGCCTGGGAGTATGCTTATCCGGTCTACATGTGTTTTGTAGACTTGGAGAAGGCGTATGACCGAGTTCCCAGGGAGTTACTGTGGGAGGTGCTGCGGGAGTATGGGGTGAGGGGGTCTCTACTCAGGGCCATCCAATCTCTGTACTCCCAAAGCGAGAGCTGTGTCCGGGTCCTCGGCAGTAAGTCGGACCCATTTCCGGTGAGGGTTGGCCTCCGCCAGGGCTGCGCTTTGTCACCAATCCTGTTTGTAAAATACATGGATCGGATTTCGAGGCGTAGTCATGGGGGAGGGGGTCTGCAGTTCGGTGGACTAAGATTTTTGCATTAACGCGTTAACTTGACAGCCCTAAAACAAACATAAGAAGTAAAAGCAAACACTAACTAAGATAAAACAATAAGACCTTCAGTAGAAATGTTCCTGCCGAAGAAGCTGGGCTTTCCTCTCCGACACGAAAGAGAACATTCAACTCATGAATCTCCGTCACATGAGTTCAAATTAAAAAGTGATGAATAATAGACGTGTTCATTAGCGGGACGCGACGTCTGAGAGTTCATCAAACGGGTCTCTAAAAATGGCTCCGGAGTCACGCTGCCCGTAAAGTCGTTCATCACTTCGGCTTTACATCAGGAAGCTTAGCCGGACAGGAGCATCCATCATCAGGAGGAAGAGGAGGAAGAGGAGAGGAAGAGAAGGGACCTGAGAGGAAGAGGAGGAAGAGGAGAGGAAGAGGAGGGAAATGAGAGGAAGAGGAGAGGAAGAGGTGAGGAAGAGAAGGGACCTGAGAGGAAGAGGAGAGGAAGAGGAGGGAAATGAGGAAGAGGAGGAAGAGGAGAGGAAGAGGAGGGACATGAGAGGAAGAGGAAGATGAAGACTAAGAACATGAGAGGAAGAGGAGGAAGAGGAGGAACATGAGAGGAAGAGGAGGAAGAGGAGAGGAAGATGAAGACTAAGAACATGAGAGGAAGAGGAGGAAGAGGAGAGGAAGAGGAGGAACATGAGAGGAAGAGGAGGAAGAGGAGAGGAAGATTAAGACTAAGAACATGTGAGGAAGAGGAGGAACAGAAAGCCTGCATTGGACTTCTTTGTTTACATCCAAAATATAGTGACATCACTACAGAACACTCACGCTCCTATTGGCTAACGCTCCGACACATTGTACCTGATAGCCGTAAGACACCTTTTTAAAAATTCATAAAAAGGAGAAGAATAACTGTCGTTCAAACTTTGAAGACGATTTTCAAAACTGTAACTTCCTTAGTTCTTAGGATAAGTCCCCCTGAAGTAACGGCACACAAATCCTCTTTCACTCAAACCCTCTGCTTTAGGCTGCATTCAAAGAGATTACAAAGTTGTGTGTGTGTTAGGAAGACACTCATCCTCACTAAGGCCCTTCAGTGAGATCATCAGGATGTTATTAAAGTCGCTCTCCTGCAGCAACACTTATTTCATAATGACAATACATTAAACAAGTGTTGTGCATACAGGAAGTGAGCAGCAGGATATTGAGGGATGTTATTCCCTTAATGCGATTACTCACAACTAGCTCTCTCCTCTAATGGAGCTCAGAGCCTTCCTCTCCATCCTCCTCAGAGCTCTGGGATCATTATGAATGCTCAAAGGTCACAAAGGAGGGAGACCTCCGTCAGGCTGAACTGGAAATGAATAAAGGAACTCTGTGAGCTGACGCCACCTGCAGGAATACAGAACTCTGTCCTTATTAAATAGTGACATGCTCAATGTTTTACAGATATTCTGCAAAGGACTTGACCCTTCTAAAAGAAGTGCGAAGTACCTTTTAGGTTGTAAAAATCCCAATATAAAAACTTTGAGAATATCTCAAGACAAAACATGTGTTTGAACCTCGGGCCCCTGCATGGAAGTCCAGTACTGAGACCTCTGTGCCACCCTGTATTTGTTTTAATAGAATTAGCTTTCCTGATCAGTTTATTGATTCTGCTGGTGTCACCGGCTCGGATGCCTCCTCTCCCAGAATGCACAGAGGCTGAGGAGGCGTCCTCTTCCTCCTGAAATCAATGACCATCTCTCTGGTCTTGGCCACATTCAGAGGCAGATGATTTCCTCCAGTCCACTCTACAAAATCACCAGCGCTCTGTACTCCCTCTCCCGTCCGTCCCTTATACATCCTACCACTGCAGAGTCATCAGAACGTTTCTGCAGGTGGCATGAGTCTGTTGTATTGAAAGTCTGAGGTGTATAAGGGGAACAGGAAGGGAGACAGCACGGTCCCCTGTGGGGCTCCTGTACTACCAACCACCACATCAGACCAAGCCAGATTAAATTAAATAACGACTTCTCCAACCTAATACTTTTCTCCAGAGTGCCGTGGTTCATTGTTTATTAATGTGTTTCTGCAGCATTTACCGACCGCTGCAGTGTTGGCTGCTCTTCCATGGAGTTTGTTCTCCCGTTAGCTCCGGGTTAGCTCACACTGCAGCGGCCGCTCTCAAGTATTCACTGTCCGACTCACACAAGCAGCTGATACATATCCCCAGTTCCCCTTAGCCTAAGTGAATGTGTGTCAGTCTGAATTGACGCTGTTTGGCATCACAACGCTGTTATGAAAGTTTCTCTGGTATAAAATGGGTGATGTTAGCATAGCAACCGAAGCTAAACTGACTATCTTGACTACTTGTTGTTGCTATCCTATTGTGGCATAAACCGTTTTCTACAGGCACATTTTACCGGCGTATTTTTATTATGATTCTACTTGTGATAGTCGGACACGACAACCTGTGCAGCCCATGTATTGATTCCATCCGATAGCTGCTATAAAACAAAACAAAACGTCTGCCTCTCTCCACAATGATCAATAACAGTGAACGGATGGTCAAAGTAAGGTACAAATCAACAGAATCACACGAAGCCTGGTTAGTATTGCCTGACTTTATAAAGTGTGTTTTTTTTACAAGTATGTTGTTGCGTTCTGGTCACTTTGCTCAGCACTACTGCTTGTTACAACTTTCCGTACTCGCCTTTAACTGTTAGCTCAGGTTAATCTCGCCCCCCTCCGACGTAAGCGTGGCGTATGCGGTGCTTGCTTCTAGACCGACAATTGTTTGGTGCTTGAAACGAACCGGATTCCGGAGCTTAGAGGCGGCTCCACTGCGGTGTGAACAGGAAAGAAGTGATCCATCTAGGTATGAGCGAGCACGCTGAAGCAGGTAAATAATGGCATCGTCCACCCCCAGGTGAGGCTGGCAGACAAAATACAGAGGGTCTAGAAATGATCTCACCTGCGGTCTGAGATAGGCCAAGACCAATCTTTTACACAAAGTGAACATTTACAGATTCACCTGAGAGTCCATGAAGAAGAGAAACCCTTCAGCTGCTCTCTGTGTAGCAACAGATATACACAGAGGGGGGAATTAAACCTTCACATGCAGGTTCACACCGGAGAGAAACCCCACGGCTGCTAACTGAAAAGTGGAAGATATTTACTCAGATGTATTCCGAACACTTGCAAGTTCACACTGAGGAGAAACCTTTCATCTGCTCCGATTGTGAGGAATCTTTTAGACGAAGTGAAAGTTCAAAGATTCACATGAGAGTTGGAGGAGAAACGATGTGGCTGCCGTGTTGGTGAGCAAGGATTCTCTTGGGTTTATGAACTCAGAATCCATCAAAATGCCAAACGATAAATAACGTCTAACTTTACTGAATACAAAGGACATCTGGAGAGTATGACAACATGACTTCTACTTGAACTGATGCTCTAAATATCTTGTTATTTACTTACATTTACATTTTATTTTAAGCATCTAAAAAGAAACCTGCTTCTTATTTTGTATTACACATCTTAGATTTAAGAATGAACATATGTCAAAGGAAAACTTTTGTGGTCAATAAAGTAATAAAAGTCAATTAAATAAATAAAACTCATCCTAATTTCCCTCGTTTTTCCATCGTAAATAGCAACCCGGTATCACGGCAAGACGTGAACATGTGACGATTTACCATGCTGGGAGACGTGAAGATGTCACGATTTCATCCCCTTCAAACGTGACAGCTACACGGTATTGTTAACCCATGTTAACCAGTGGAGAAATAACCGGAAATACCAAGCAAATGCTACCCCGACGTAATGATTTATTTTGTAATAGTCACACTCGATTACAGCGATTTTCTTGTTGCCCCAGCTGGTCGACTCCTCTTTGAGCAGAAACAAAGGCTACATTAATGTATTAAATCGATGTTAATCCGTGCGTGTGGATGTGGAATTAACGGACGTGACGTTGTGCGATTGAGTTGCCAAGCAACAGCTTCGGTTCATGTTAATTTACAAACTATTCAACTACAACCGAAGTTATATTTAAAAACATGTTAGAAGGCCTCACGAAATACTTTAATGCACATTAAAATGTAAATGTGAAGGAATGTGTGTATAACAAAATACATCGGTCATTAAACGAAACCGGAAACAGACGTAGGCAAGATCCTCAGCTCGATGATTGGATGGTTATCCGCAATGCATGCTGGGATTTGGTGTTTATGTGATGTGAAATCTGAAAACGTTTTTTAAAAATACAATAATACTTTATTCCGAGTGTGCTTGCTTTTCTCTTTGAAAGTCATCACATAACGGCATTGTAATACACGGTTCGGCTGCATGAAATATTACATATCTGCCGTAGTTCTCTATTCATAGAGCTCTGCTGAGAAGACTTCTGGACAAACAGGAGAACTGCCGCCAAAACTGAAAACGTGACGTGGATCATAAATATATCAGCCATTAAACAGCATCTTACATTTCTTTTCACACAATACGTCTCCTTGCAGTATCAACACTAATTCGGGTGACTTTTATATTTGATCCAATTGGTAGATAGGCTGTATTTACACCATAACGGTGCACAGCTGATAGAAAGGGACACCTGGTGGTCAAAGCACGTTATTGAATTTTATTATTTTATATAGATATTAATAGGATCTCTATAAAGTATATTCATTACTCGTTATTCTCTACTAATAGTTCATTAAAGACTGTATATAATGACTAGTTTGAACATCCCTTTCAAGATTTCAAGATTTTATAAGCTAAGGTTTATTGACATATCATATTATACACAACTACTGTGTAGTTATGCAATGAATGAAAAACTTGGGTCGCAGGTTCCTCAACAGTGCATTACAATACATCTATCAATATGTGTGTATACTCCACCATTAAACTGTCATTCTGCACATTTCTTATACTATCTACATACCTCTTATAAGAGTATAATACATATGTATAATATCAGTTTAATAATAAACAAATAATAAACAAATAAGTGCTTAAACATAGTTAACATTGCAGGAAAGCGATATATTAGACGTTAAGTACTTTGTCAGGCTTAATATTTATCTGTAGATACAAATGTCACTGTGTGTGCTGTGTGCTCTGCATGTGTGACCATTAAAGAATCAGAATACCTTTATTAGTTCCACAGAGGGGAAATGTGCAGCGTTACAGCAGGAAAGAGCCACAGACAGCTTAGTGTTGCATATCTTACATGCGTTAAAAAAGTACTAAGTTAGAATAAAATAAACAATATGCTAAAAATGTACTAAGTTATAATAAAATAAACAATATGCTAAAAAAGTACTAAGTTATAATATAATAAACAATATGCTAAAAAAAAGACAAAAAGTTACATAATTTTCAAAAATACAGATCAAAAACAAAACAGCATATATATTGATTTAGTGGCCAGGTATAAATTACACAGTTATTAATGGCATATATATATATATATTGCACATATAGCACATATTGCACAAAGTTGGTTTGTATTTAGCAGCAAGGGGTGTTATAGTCTGTGTTGTGGTGTGTGTAGGAGGGTCTACTAGGGGCAGTGCTGGTTGTAAAGTCTGACCACTGCAGGAAGGAAGGACCTGCGGTTTCAAGAGGGTTTCATCCCTCCATATTCTTCTTAAAGCTTTTTTCTTATTCAAAATAAGACCTTAACCTAAAGTACTCTTTCATGTTTAAATTAAGCCTTATTAGTTTGTCTGTTTTGCACATCCTCCTATTAATAATAATAAATAAATAATACAATTCAATAACGTGCTTTGACCACCAGGTGTCCCTTTCTATCAGCTGTGCACCGTTATGGTGTAAATACAGCCTATCTACCAATTGGATCAAATATAAAAGTCAGCCGAATTAGTGTTGATACTGCAAGGAGACGCATTGTGTGAAAAGAAATGTAAGATGCTGTTTAATTGTCACATCTTCAGTTTTGGCGGCAGTTCTCCTGTTTGTCCAGAAGTCTTCTCAGCAGAGCTCTATGAATAGAGAACTACGGCAGATATGTAATATTTCATGCAGCCGAACCGTGTATTACAAAGCCGTTATGTGATGACTTTCAAAGAGAAAAGCAAGAACACTCGGAATAAAGTATTATTGTATTTTTAAAAAACGATTTCAGATTTCACATCACATAAACACCAAATCCCAGCATGCATTGCGGATAACCATCCAATCATCGAGCTGAGGATCTTGCCTACGTCTGTGTCCGGTTTCGTTTAATGACCGATGTATTTTGTTATACACACATTCCTTCACATTTACATTTTAATGTGCATTAAAGTATTTCGTGAGGCCTTCTAACATGTTTTTAAATATAACTACGGTTGTAGTTGAATAGTTTGTAAATTAACATGAACCGAAGCTGTTGCTTGGCAACTCAATCGCACAACGTCACGTCCGTTAATTCCACATCCACACGCACGGATTAACGTTTCTGCTAAAAGAGGAGTCGACCAGCTGGGGCAACAAGAAAATCGCTGTAATCGAGTGTGACTATTACAAAATAAATCATTACGTCGGGGTAGCATTTGCTTGGTATTTCCGGTTATTTCTCCACTGGTTAACATGGGTTAACAATACCGTGTAGCTGTCACGTTTGAAGGGGACGAAATCGTGACATCTTCACGTCTCCCAGCATGGTAAATCGTCACATGTTCACGTCTTGCCGTGATACCGGGTTGAGGTTAGGAGGTCATCATGGTGTTTGGATTTCCACCGTTTCCGCTCTGCTGCCCGAAGGACGGTTCTATTAGCACGCAGTGCGTCATTTAGCCAGGGAGCCGGACGGGACTGACGAGCCTGCCGAGATGTGAGAGGACAGAGCGAGTCCAGAGTGGATGAGAGAGTAGAGAGGAGAGTTTCTGCAGCAGAGTTTGGAGGCAGGAGTTGGAACGAGTCAGAGGAAGGGAGGGCTGAGAGCACCGATGAGGCAAAGGTAGAGGGGGAGAGGGAACGAAGGTTACGGCGGACAAGTTTAGGATGAGAAGAGATTAGTTTGTTATGTTTGGAAAGGGGTAGAGAGAATGAAATGAAGAAGTGATCGGATGTGTGGAGCGGGTTTACAGAGAGGTTAGAAGTAGCGCAGTTCCTTGAGAATATGAGATCAAGGACATTGCCAGCTTTATGAGTCGGTGGGTACGGAGACAGTGAGAAAGCAAAGGCGGTTAACAGAGATGTTAGTTTGTCTATCTTCCCCATCTGGAGGTTGAAGTCTCCGAGAAGTACAGCAGGAGGACCAGTTTCAGGGATGTGTGAGAGGAGATGATCTAATTCCTCCAAGAAGTCCCCCAAGGCGCCTGGTGGACGGTAGAGAACAACAATGGTTAACTGTATAGGATGGGTTACTGTGACGGCATGGAATTCAAAGGTGGAAGGAGTGAAGTTAGGTAGCTTGAAGAGGGAAAAGCTCCATTTGGGAGAGAGCAGGAGACCAGTGCCACCTCCTCTGCCAGTGGGTCTGGGTGTATGGGAGAAGGAATATGCAGTGGAGAGAGCTGCTGGGGTGGATGTGTTGGATGGAGTAATCCAGGTCTCAGTGAGAGCAAGGAAATCCAGAGACTGCAGGGAGGCGTAGCCAGAGATGAAGTCAGCCTGTGGAACAGCTGACTGGCAGTTCCACAGATATCAGAAATCTGTTTATTTTGTTTAAGGAGTAGATTGGGCGTTATCAATTCTGGTTTGCCTTTATAATATTATTTCATTCAAGAACCCCTTGTGCGTTTAATTAACACACCTATTTTAGATGATCGTTACAACACACGCACACATGCACACACACACACACACACACACACACACACACACACACACACACACACACACACACACACACACTCAGAATTTTGACATTTTATTTATTATTTCTCACTTTTTTCAGTTTGATTTATTTTTGGAATTTTAACTTTATTTATTTATTTTATTTGGACTTTTTAAAGAACTTAAACTTTTCTGAGAAATGTGATTTTGTTCAGGGTTCAGTATCTCGCCCAGGGACACGTTGACTCCACGGGCTGGAATCGAACCAACAACCTTCTTGTTGAAAGACGACATAGTAACATGATGTCTTCTCCATCTCATGTCTGTTCCTCACGCTGTGTAATCAATATGCTTTCAAATCAATAAGATCCTCATTGTTGCCTCACTGATCTCTTCTGATTGGATATCATCACCTTCCCATTCCAATAGCTCTGAAGAGTTACAGCATTAGTGACACTGACTCTAAATAAGACCAACTGCATCATTGACATCTTTAAGTCCATTTATTTAACCATTAGTTTCTTTACGTGGCGTCTGATCGTCCTCCAGCTCTTACGTTACACTTCATATCATCTGTGATAAACACCAATAAACACTATTTTATATTCAGTGGTTAATAAGCTGCAGAGCAAACTGTTCTTATCAGATGTTCACCCACTGCTCCAATATATATTATTTATTCAAAAACCTCAAACCGTCCAAATCGGCCAAACCATGTTTTAGCTATTGTCTGCTAATGCTAATGAATGCAGCTTGTGTTCATTGTGTAAACGTCCCAACAGCTGCAGGTTAACATCCGGCAGGTTCTATGAGCTGGAGACCCTACTCTACATTTCTATCATTAAACTTTGGGGTCTCAGCATGTCCGGGTTCACACTGATGACAAGTAGAATATTTACAATCAATAACTAAGGAGGTGTGGTGAAAACAGTGTGAGAATGTGCTCTGGTTCTGAGCCTAAAACCCTCTTCTGTCCCCTGCTGTGATCAAGCTTCTCTTCCTCTGGACCTGAACCACACACTGGAGACATAAAGGTCTGCACACGTCTTTGTTGTTTAAGTTCCAGTTGTTCCCACTAGATGGCGCTCAGGAGCAGTGGATTCACCCATGGATGTATTTCCCCTCCTGCTGGTGGGACTGTTTACAGGAAATCACGTGACTGCTGGGAACAGTTCCGAACTCAACCAGCAGGGGAGCTGTTGCTCAGACTCAGACTGTGAACTGCGCAGCAGGAAATAAATAGTGCACTGTCACTCTCAGGGGAAATGAGGGGAGTCCCGAGGGAGATACAAATACAAATACCTTCAAGTTTTATACAACCACAGTTCAATCAAGATAAGAGCTTTATTGATCCTGGAGGGAAGCAGCAACAGACAGAGAGGAGAGAAGTACTCAGATCATGTACTTAGTAAAAGTAGAAGTACTCAGATCTTGTACTTGAGTAAAAGTAGAAGTACTCAGATCTTGTACTTGAGTAAAAGTAGAAGTACTCAGATCATGTACTTAGTAAAAGTAGAAGTACTCAGATCATATACTTAGTAAAAGTAGAAGTACTCAGATCTTGTACTTGAGTAAAAGTAGAAGTACTCAGATCTTGTACGTGAGTAAAAGTAGAAGTACTCAGGTCTTGTACTTGAGTAAAAGTAGAAGTACTCAGATCTTGTACTTGAGGAAAAGTAGAAGTACACAGATCATGTACTTGAGGAAAAGTACTCAGATCATGTACTTTAGTAAAAGTAGAAGTACTCAGATCTTGTACTTGAGTAAAAGTAGAAGTACTCAGATCTTGTACTTGAGGAAAAGTACTCAGATCTTGTACTTGAGGAAAAGTAGAAGTACTCAGATCTTGTACTTGAGGAAAAGTAGAAGTACTCAGATCTTGTACTTGAGGAAAAGTAGAAGTACTCAGATCTTGTACTTGAGGAAAAGTAGAAGTACTCAGATATTGTACTTGAGGAAAAGTAGAAGTACTCAGATCTTGTACTTGAGGAAAAGTAGAAGTATACTGAACTGTAGTGGGTTGTAAGTGAAGATGGTCAAATATACTCAGGGGTGTCAAACTCAAGGCCCGGGGGCCAAATCCGGCCCGTGACTTCATTTTCTGTGGCCCCACAAGAGCTTGCAAAGAATAATATATGTTTATTATACGGTTACATGATGATTTACAGAAGCACGTTGCCCATAAACTACATGTCCCACAATGCATCTCAAATTAAACTTTTTTTTCTCAGAATTTGACTTTTTTTTTTCTAAATGGTACTTTTGTCACTTCCTTTTTATAAAATGTCACTTCTGTTTTTTGATTTTGACTTGTTTTCCAGAATTTGGCTTTTCTTTTTAAATCACTTGACATGCACACTGAAGAGACTTGCAGTTATTTGCCCCAGACTTCTGAATTCAGACATTACATTACATTGCATTTAGCTGACGCTTTTATCCAAAGCGACTTACAATAAGTGCGTTCGACCAGGAAGACACAACCTTGAAGAAAACAGAATCATAAAGTACATCAGGTTTCATAGAGCCAAACATTTCAAGTGCTACTCAACTGGCTTTAGATAAGCCAGTCCTTTATTAGTATATAAGTGCTTTGTTAATAGTTCTATCGCTCGAAGTGGAGTCGAAAGAGATGAGTTTTCAGTCTGGAAGGTGTGTAAGCTATCTGCTGTCCTGATGTCAATGGGGAGCTCATTCCACCATCCTGGAGCCAGGACAGCAAACCCACGTGTTTTTGCCGATGGGAACTTGGGTCCCCCTCGCAGCGAGGGTGCAGCGAGTCGTTTGGCTGATGCAGAACGTAGTGCACGCGCTGGGGTGTACGGTTTAACCACGTCCTGGATGTACGAAGGGCCAGATCCATTCGCAGACGTATTTCATTATGAGGTTATTACCCTATCCCAGGGCTTCTCAAACTCCGGACCGAACTGCAAATCAATCCGGACCAAACCCTGTGTCCCATTATAAAAAAAGAAAGAAAAGAATAATAATAATTAAAAAAAAGAATAATAAAAAATGTTTATTAAAGTGGACCTATCATGCTATATTGGAAAAATATATTGTAGGGCCATACAGAACATGTCTGTGAAGTTTTTTGCTTAAAATCCCAAACAGATGACCCGTTGCAGCCGTGCCTCATTCTGCTCAAACCCCTCTTTTGCAGCCCGGTTAGAGAAACACGGATCTTGGGTCATTAGCTTGAAAAAAGTGAGCCCGGAGACGCAGGATGTGCCAAACCTCATTTCCTGCTTCCTGTTGTCTCAGAAATAAAAACATATTTATGAGCAATATATTTAATAGCCGTGAACTTTGATCTGCTTGATTCTCAGGTGTTGGAGAGGAGATGCGTTCAGGGTCTGCTGATCGTGGTTGAACCTGCAGGTGCAGATTAATCTGGAGATATCATCTGAATATAAATGATCTTTTCTCAGTTTGAGATGTATGTATTTTAATGCATGCTCCATAATAATACATATAATCTTAATCGAATTAATATTTAATACAATTAATAATAATTCATAGTATAATACATGTTATAATAATACACATTTAAAATGAATTAATAGAATAATAATAAATAAAAAATAATAATTAATAGAATTATAAAAAGACTTACTTAATGACAATAATATAATATTTATAATAATACATATTTAATTAGATTATAATAATTTAAATAATAAATATTGGAATAATAATAATATTAGTAAATAGGAAACATGTGGTTATTTAATTAATTTAAATATTACTATTGACTTTCTAGGTTTGTTGATTTTATAATATTGTAGCTTTGTTTAATTAATAAGTAACTAAACAATAGTCTGGTGATCGTGTTTGAACCTGCAGGTGGAGATTAATCTGGAGATATCATCTGAATATAAATGATCTTTTCTCAGTTTGAGATTTATGTATTTTAATGCATGGTGCATAATAAATAATAATGTAATTAATATAATACTTATTTATAAGAATTAATAGTACAAAACATTACATTTTTACATAATAATACAAATGTATAATTAATAATAAAAAAAGTATCAAATTAATAGAATAAAAATACATATTTATTAATAATAATATTATAGTAATAAATAATTTAAATAATATTTATTTCATAATAATAATAATATAATAGTAAAAATACATATTTAATAATAATAATAATCTCTGTTTGAGATTTATGTATTTTAATTTTGTTTAATTATTAAGTTGGTAATTAAACATGAAATATTAATATTTGAGTCAGACATGTTAGTATCATAGACTGTATATATAAAGGTTAGTATACTGGTGATCAATATGAAAAGAGGAAGTACATAAAGGAAATATTTACTGGTTTCTTTTTTTATTTTAAATTAAACTGTTAACATATAAATTAATTAATATGACTATTAATCAATGGAAACCCAAAGGTAAAGTTTGAGCCTCACTAAATGTTCCTAACAACACAGAACTGTGTTATTCCCAGTCGTCATGGTAACGTCATCAGTTGCCGGGCAGATTTCACCTCAACAGGTTTCTGAAGCAGGAGCTCTGAGAACAGCTGAGTGCAGCGACACACACTGATAACACACACATGAGAGAGATCAATACATCACTCAGAGTTACTTTGTTCCATGTTCCTCCATTAGAGAACATTTCCATGTGTTTCTTTCAGAAAGCAGTAAACCATTGGATCTCTAGTTCCACATCAAATCCACGTTCCTCTAGTGTCTGAGACGCTAGTAGAAACCAATACATGTGTTTATGGAAAGACGAGAAGACGGACATTTGGGAGATGGTTTTTATTGGAAAGAGAAACACGGACAGGAAAGGGTTAACAATGCAGAGCGACTTCATGTCACGCTCACCTCTGAACCCCAAACTAAAGAGAACGTCAGTGCGCTGGCTACGTACACAAAACCTCCCTGCCCCTAAATAATAGCAACATTATCAAAATCACAAACACCTTGTTTTAAAACCAATTCAAGAGACATGTTAGAAATAAAGAAACAAGATCACTCGCTGCTACCTGAGTGTGTGTGTGTGTGTGTGTGTGTGTGTGTGTGTGTGTGTGTGTGTGTGTGTGTGTCTGTGTGTGTCTGTGTGTGTGTGTGTGTGTGTGTGTGTGTGTGGCCTAGCATTACTATACTTGTGGGGACCTACATCTGTTTACACAGTCAGACTCGCCTCCCTTATGGGGACATAATGGAGGAAACATTATCTTTCTGACAGGGACGTGCACAGGTACTGGACGTACACAGGTACTGGACGTGCACAGGTACTGGACGTGCACAGGTACTGGACGTGCACAGGTACTGGACGTGCACAGGTACTGGACGTGCACAGGTACTGGACGTGCACAGGTACCGGAAGCATCAAGCTAGCAAATCCTGCATTAGCCTCACATCAACAGGTGTCGACAGAACATCCAATTATCTGAGCTAATTTACTGAATAAACCAACTCACATCTCCTGTCTTTTGTTTCACCCAACTCATTAGACTATTCTTCTGCTGGCGTTTCTCTGCCAACACATCAATTGGTTAAGGTCATATTAAGTCCAAACAGTGTGAGCGGCACTACTTCATATACAGTATATATAAAAACTGCAAGATAAATTAACCAGATATATTGGCATCTCTGCAGTATGGAACGCAGATCTAAAAAATGATACGCAGACTATTGATTGGAAGAGAATATGGAATAATATCTCCTTAACATCGCGTAACCACAATCACCAATTGATACAGTGTAAAATGAGACACAGATATCACCTGTCAACCAGAAAATGCTGTCAATTAAGGATGATTCCAAGCCCCATATGCCTTCTCCGTAACCAACAGACCATCGGCACATATGTACACATGGTTTATGAATGTACTGCAGTAAGAACGTTCTGGAAACAGGTTATTGACATTGTATCTGAGATTATTGGAGTTCACACCCTGTCTCCCAAGTATTGTATTGTTGAATGATGATTCTTCTCTTGACCTGCAGAACAGGGTGCTTTTCGCTGGTCTAACAGCAGCCAAAAAAATAATTGTAATACGATGGAAACCCCCACATACTTTATTTATTAAGCAATGGATATCATCCTTCCATGACCTACTAATCTCAGAGCTGTCAATCACTTCTGCTAATAAGGCTAAGGGGGAACATTAGAGGCTATTCAAAGAGCTGCTGATCGGGTAATATCATTCATGTAAATGATGATTGTACATATATACGCACGCCTTGGTGCAAGTGTAGATTATTAGGAGTTAATCGCAATTCAGTTTAAACAGATGCAATGTTATGTGGAAAAAGGGTATCAATGTATTTTATGTGGATTAATTGTTATGCTATAAATTGTTATGCTACAATATATATAATATATAGATGAACTCAGACGATTGCTAAAAAACATCAGGTAGGATTTTCTGTGAAATGGAAAGATGTGTGGGAAGTAGTGATGTGTCGGTCGCGAACGAGCCGGCTCTTTTAAGTGAACGACGGGAGCCGGCTCTCGCCCGCGAACGAGCCGTTTTTTTTTTTGCGGAGGGATCTAAATCGGCATGAAGGCACATTATCCAATGTGCATATTATCCCGCTTATCACACGGCCACATTCTCAACAAAGTAACGACATGACTCCCAATATTAATTGAAATGCTTTTATGGATTTAGAAAATGATTTTATTGATTTAAAAAATAGTTGTATTTATTTAAATTGACATGCATCCGCTAAGAAAAATAGTCCGTTGTTGCTGTTTGAACTAACGTAGCAACGGCAGGAACTGCTTCGATAGTGTTTTGGAGGAGCTTTTTGATTACAGATTTGAAAACATCGTTGCTTGCTTTAAAAGTAGCACAATTCATTATGTCAAACCTTAGAAAGTATCTAGATATCCTGCCCTAATGTCAAAGTAACTGGCAACTGAATATGTGTCGCCGTTTGATGTCTATGTCTGGACCGCTGCGTAAAAAGGAGGGTTTCTGCCCCGTTACTTCTCTTCTTACTCCTATAAGAATAAAACACGGAGGAGGGAGATCTCTTTTTCTCCCCCTCTTCTGAGAGCCCATCAGCTGATCTCAAAGCACGCTGCCCTCTCCTGCAGGGCGGCGTGGTTTCTATAGCTAATAGTTACTGAAATAGAGCCCTGCTGTTTTGTCAGGGCCTTTTCTTTAAATAAAATTTTAAAATGTCGATACAGTAGCCCCTTTTTTAAAATAGCCTAGTTTTTATAGGTGTTGCTATCTGTTTTGTGTAGCGTGGTTCTACAAGCAAGTCAGTGCATTCATTGGGTGGTATCAGAGAGTTACACAGGTCTGTAAATGCAATGAAAACATTTGGCCACAGCAAATCATTTAAATTAAACATGTAATTTTCACTTTTGAATACTTCAGTACAAAGGATGTATTGAATAATTTAAGTGATATATGTGTACACATATACATCATTAATTAGTCAAAACAGAGCTACATTTGATTGAATTAAAAGGTATAATATGTGGTAAACTGAAGAGCCGTTTGGGAGCCGAAAGAGCCGGCTCTTCTTGGTGAGCCGAGCCAAATGATCCGGCTCACCAAGAAGAGCCGGAATTCCCATCACTAGTGGGAAGAGGGATTCCCTATATGTTTTCTTTCTTTGTCTTTTCTTTTTCTTTTTGTATTGTCTATATCATTTGTATAAGTCCCTTTTGTGAGGGCAAAAAAAAAAAACAACAATAAAAAGTTGGTCACAAAAAAAGAAAAGCTCAGAAAGGGAAAACAAGATCACTCTACCTGGCCGGATCCAAACATTAACAAGCTGAATATTTACACTGATACATGATAATTTTAGGGTGAAGACTTGGTTAGGGTTAGGCATGTGTTGGTTATGGTTAGGGTGAGGATACGTCTCCAGGAAATGCATGTAAGTCAATGTAATGTCCCCTGAAGTGATGTATACATGGTATGTGTGTGTGTGTGTGTGTGTGTGTGTGTGTGTGCGTGTGTCTGTGTCTGTGTGTGTGTGTGTGTGTGTGTGCGTGTGTCTGTGTCTGTGTGTGTGTGTGTGTGTGTGAGTGTGTAAATCCATAATCAGAGGGAAAGCCACCTTTTGATGTGAAACCCAAATGATCCAAATAACATGATTCCTCTGTTTTCCAATCAATGAGCTATTGCTTGATTTCCAAACCCTAATATGATCAATAACTGATCAGTTATTGATCAGTTATTGATCAGTTGATGAATAATGAACAGTTTACGGGGAGAACGTGGAGGCAGCGCCCCCTGATGCAACAGGTGGAGAGTTGATGTGAAGCACCTCACTGTGGTGGCTGGTTCAGTCTCTCAGTGAGCTCAGCGCTGGAGGCAGCAGAGAGAGGTTTTTTATTGGCTGAAAGGAAAAGCAGAGAAAGAGTTTCAATCCACCGCCCCGTACACAACAAGGAAGTAACACTGATTATCCCTGGAGAGAACACACCAAGTGCTTTCCATATCAACATCACACTGAGCTCTGAGTCTGATCTGCTACCTCAAAGCCTGACATTAAAAACCCTGAGAACTCATGAGACAAGGTTTCTGATTGGTCTCTCACCGTTCCTCTTCCTGTAAACCAGGAATCCAATCCCAGCGAGGAGGAGAGCGAGAGCAGCCACTGCAGCACCGATGATGAGGGGGAGGAGGAGGGGATTCCCTGAGGAGCAGAAACAACAGGAAGTCTCAATCTGAACGGAGGAAGGAAGCTTCTTCAGAATGGGCATCAGGTCTGAGGCTCCTGAAGGGCCCCTTCCTCCTCGTGGTGTCATGCTGGGTTTGTCTTGAACCATTCTTAGTGTCTCGACCCTGAGACCCATGTTTCAGGGGAGAGACACTATGACATGTTGTCAGGGTCTGCTGACTGTTAGTAACCGTGGAGCCGCTGTGATGCAGTCTTACCTCTGTTGCTCCTGATCACAGCTGGGTCCAGTACGATGACGTGGTCCTCCTTCACCCCAGAGAGCTGGAACACACATCGGTACTTGTCCCAGTGTTCAGCGGGGAATGAGGAGACGTCCAGGTCCACGCTCATCTGGAAGGATCCGTCGTGGTTGGGCAGGATCTCTCCGTGGTCCACGTTGTGGTGAAACTCCTCTCCGTCTCTGGTCCAGAACATGGCGGCTCTGTCCGGGTAGAAACCTGTAGCGTGGCAGCTGACTGGAGAGGAGGGGGACTTCTGGAGCAGAGACACTGAGGGGATCTCTGCACAAACACACTTCAGAGGTTATTGACTCACAGTGATATCACTACAGGGACTTATGATGTACTGTGAGCATCACTGCAGGAGAACACAGAGTCAGTGCTTCAGTCACATTGTTAAATAAAGACTTTCTTCTGTTTGATATCATTTCATATCAAATACTGTTTAGTGTTCACATTAAAGAAGCACGTTGAATATCTCCTCTTAGACTTTTGGAATTAAGATTCTTTCTATTTCTTGACATTTAAATGTTTAAACATTTCATTTATTTATCTGAAACTAGTCATTACTTAATCCATACTGACAAGAATATGAACTTTGATCCCAAGATAAGTATCAGAGCAACAGATGAGAGTATCTCCCCTGCACTGGGTAGAGCTATAGCACCATTCACTGAATAGATGATCAGAAGAAAGTTAGTTCCAACACGTCTGATTATAAAATAACACTTTAAGTTCTTTATTAAAGAAATAAACCAAACTTTTTATAGTTCCAGTTTTTTAAAATATGAGTATTTTGGTCTTAAACTCTTTGCAGACAGAAAGGCTGCGTACGATGGAACACGGAGAGTGAGACAGAGAGTGAGACACAGAGTGAGACACAGAGTGAGACACAGTGAGACACAGTGAGACACAGTGAGACTCAGAGTGAGACACAGAGTGAGACACAGAGTGAGACACAGAGTGAGACACAGAGTGAGACACAGGGTGAGAGACAGAGTGAGAGACAGAGTGAGACACAGAGTGAGACAGTGAGTGAAAGACAGAGTGAGAGACAGAGTGAGACACAGAGTGAGAGAGAGACACAGAGTGAGACACAGAGTGAGACAGGGAGTGAGACAGAGAGTGAGACATGTGTTGTAATGTCAGAAACCCAGCAGACATTAACATGGAGGTGTTTATGAAAGTCCATCAGGTCATGTGACTCTACCTGTTCTCATCAGAACGCTCCTCCCAAGGTTCACATACTTCTTCAGATACTCAGGACAGATATGGGTGAAGTAGTTCTTCAGCTGGGCCATCAAAGCTTTGTCATTCTCCCACTTCTGTTTGGTGAGGACAGCCTCTCGTCTTGGAGCGATCCATGTCTCTGTCTCCAGGTCCAGTACTAGGAAGTCTTCTCCATCAAAACCATAGTGATTATAACCTTTGACCTCACCAGTCTCATCATCCCAATCACAGCCGTACATCTGCTGGAAAATGTGGACACCTGAGAGAGAGAGAGAGAGAGAGAGAGAGAGAGATCATTATAATCAATTGATATCTGATGTATATATTTCTGATCCTAAATGGTTGTCACTCAGGGAGATGCTCTCAGCTCTGTTAGCGGCTCCTGCTCCGTCCTTTCAGAAAGCAGCAGGGATGTTGCTTTCTGCCTCACGGTGTGTGAGAGAGAGAGAGAGAGAGAGAGAGAGAGAGAGAGAGAGAGAGAGACAGAGAGACAGAGAGACAGAGAGACAGAGAGAGAGAGAGAGAGAGAGAGAGAGAGAGAGAGAGAGAGAGAGAGAGAGAGAGAGAGAGTGTGTGTGTGTGTGTGTGTGTGTGTGTGTGTGTGTGTGTGTGTGTGTGTGTACACACAGGATGAAGATATGAACAACATATTATCAGTAGAAGGTGAAACATGAACTAACCTCCAGTTTGGTTGAGGCGCTGCTTTACAATTTCAATGTCGACTTTGAAGACCTGCTGGTTACCCAGAGAGATCTGAGTGTTCCTCTCCCAGTACTGAGGAACCTCGTCTGTGATGTTCTTCATCCAGTCCTGTTTGGGTTCTGCTCTCTTGGTGTTGCTGTCGTAGTGAGTCATCTCAACGTCATCAACCAACCCAACACTCACAAACTCTGGGAGCTTTGGGACTCCAGAGGATCCAGTGTAGAAATACTTCATAGAGTGAGTCCCTGTGAGAGAACAATAAAGTAACTTCAGTCGTTATAAACTAACTGTTTTCTCTTCCTGCACAAAATCACAGCAAGACATCAAACCATCTCTTTGTGCTTTACATTAAAACAGAAACTAAAGTAAAGACACGTTTATGATCCAGAAGAGTTTGAAATGTTATAATTATTAATAAAAGTGTAAATCCTGCGTGAGTGGACCTGAGTGTGGTTGCTAGGCAACAGGCATAATTTCTTAATCAGG
Source organism: Gymnodraco acuticeps (assembly GCF_902827175.1). Classification (NCBI taxonomy): domain Eukaryota; kingdom Metazoa; phylum Chordata; class Actinopteri; order Perciformes; family Bathydraconidae; genus Gymnodraco; species Gymnodraco acuticeps. The sequence goes on along the minus strand of NW_022991724.1, from coordinate 210,769 downwards.
AGAGAAACTCCACTTTAGCTTTTGATGCATCTTTTGAAGTTTCCAGTCTTTCTTATCAGATCATTTATAAATCTGAACTCACAAACCTCAGAGCGTAATATTCACACTGCAGGATGTTACCATGTTGTTTTCTGGAATCAACAGATTCCACTCTAGATGTTGAGACTTCGTCCCTCGTGGTCTCTGCTCTGGACTTTCAATCATAACTTCTGATTCTTCTCCGGAGCTTTGAAACACATTTGAATGATGTTATAAAACCATCAGGATCCAAAGCTCTGACCCAGTCTCTCTCCAACACATCTCTGCATGTGAAACATTATGTTCAAGTTCAACCGCCAATATTTCAGATGAGCAAACATTCAGCAAGAACCCACAAATCTGACTCTCTGTTCAAACTTCAAATGTTTTCTGGATCAAAGATATTTGAGAATTAAAATATAAATATATCAGCCGTTATTTATTTTGATCGGAGCGGAACGTTTGAGATAAAGTGTTTGTTCAGAAACCTCACAGAGCGTATATCTGTGATACATGAATACATATATCTGTGATACATGAATACATATATCTGTGATACATGAATACATATATCTGTGATACATATATCTGTGATACATGAATACATATATCTGTGATACATGAATACATATATCTGTGATACATGAATACATATATCTGTGATACATGAATACACATATCTGTGATACATGAATACACATATCTGTGATACATGAATACATATATCTGTGATACATGAATACACATATCTGTGATACATGAATACATATATCTGTGATACATGAATACATATATCTGTGATACATGAATACATATATCTGTGATACATGAATACATATATCTGTAATACATGAATACACATATCTGTGATACATGAATACATATATCTGTGATACATGAATACATATATCTGTGATACATGAATACATATATCTGTGATACATGAATACATATATCTGTGATACATGAATACATATATCTGTGATACATGAATACATATATCTGTGATACATGAATACATATATCTGTGATACATGAATACATATATCTGTAATACATGAATACATATATCTGTGATACATGAATACATATATCTGTGATACATGAATACATATATCTGTGATACATGAATACATATATCTGTGATACATGAATACATATATCTGTGATACATGAATACATATATCTGTGATACATATATCTGTGATACATGAATACATATATCTGTGATACATATATCTGTGATACATGAATACATATATCTGTGATACACGAATACATATATCTGTGATACATGAATACATATATCTGTGATACATGAATACATATATCTGTGATACATGAATACATATATCTGATACATGAATACATATATCTGTGATACATGAATACATATATCTGTGATACATGAATACATATATCTGTGATACATGAATACATATATCTGTGATACATGAATACATATATCTGTGATACACGAATACATATATCTGTGATACACGAATACATATATCTGTGATACACGAATACATATATCTGTGATACATGAATACATATATCTGTGATACATGAATACATATATCTGTGATACATGAATACATATATCTGATACATGAATACATATATCTGTGATACATGAATACATATATCTGTGATACATGAATACATATATCTGTGATACATGAATACATATATCTGTGATACATGAATACATATATCTGTGATACATATATCTGTAATACATGAATACATATATCTGTGATACATGAATACATATATCTGTAATACATGAATACATATATCTGTAATACATATATCTGTAATACATGTATCTGTAATACTTAATGTTTAGCTCGTCATCGTCTCGTCTTAGTCATGTAAAAAAGGTCGTTGACGAACATTTTTGGTCTTAGTTTTTGTCGACGAAATGAACACTGCACAGTAACGAAAACAGGAAACACCCTTTAATTCACTGCAACGACATGTCGGGAAACCCCCTCAAGGGGGGCCATAGCGCAAACTGCTTAATTTCAGGTTCGTTGAGTAAATGGAGTACCCCTGATCTACAGTAGCCTACAGTATTATTCAAAGATTATGTAAAATACAAACAAAAACTGTGTTTGGAATAGAAAAGTTTGATATATAAAGCATATATATAATAATGATTATAATAAAAAACATTATTATATATAATATGTAGGTAGGTATATAATATGTTTTGATCTCTTAATCTATGCTTTGAGTCCTTCCCTTCACACAGGTACACCCACAGAGCCCCATTCTGACGGCCATTTTGGCCGTCAGCCAAATAGCTGGTTAGCTGGTGACAGCAGAGGGGGAAGGGAATAGTCAAACAAACTATTGTTATGAAAAGATAAGAGTCTCTGGTACATAAAAATGACATGTTTGGGTGATTGGACTCTTTAGTTTAAAAATGACAGAAAAGCATAAACATACCTTTTGCATTTTAAATGTCCTATTCCATTTCCGCCTATTTATGTGTGTTTAAGTGTTAATATTACAAAGAAGGTAAAAGGTATTGCTATAATCTTTAACCTAACCCTTTATTGTATGCTTTACCTCTCTGTGAACCTTTAGGCCACATTTGGTGAAATTCTGATAATTATTTGTAGAGATAATGAGATCAGGCCAACACGGCCCCCTTCACAGGAGCGCACCTTTTTCGAAGTTCCAAACATTAACCAAAACAAATCATTTTGCTGTAAAATATTTGTATACAACAATCCGTTTCATAAACTAGACATATTAAAGTAATGAAAAAACATGGTTGTGCTTTGTGGTACCTCAACTCAACTTTTAGGGACCTTAGTTCCTCTACTGTAAACACATGACGCACTTCTTATGTTCCAACGTAAAGAACAAAAAGACTCACGTGCAGATGTGCAGTGTGGGCCTACTATTCCCAGGAGAAACAGCAACATCTTTAACTTCATCGAGGCTTTCTGTGTGAAAGCTTCTTTATCCACAGAAACACAGCCGTCCTTTCTGCAGAGCGGGATGCCAATGAGAGAGACACACAGAAGAGAGGTAACACCAGCTCCTCTGAGCCAATGAGAATTCAGTCTGAGCGGCGTGTCACTTGTTGCTCGGTAGACCTGGCTCACTCAGGTTGTGAATCGAAAGTAAAAGCAAGGCAAGTTTATTTATAGCACATTTCAACACAAGGCAATTCTAAGGGCTTTACAAAAATGAAAATGCACATTAGTTAAGTTTAATTAGTCTTTTCTAGGACTTTCTAGGAGTGAAAGCTGATCTTGTGCTGCCTGAGTGAGAAGATGCAGACATGCTTCATTCTGCTGTCTCTGTCCTCGTGCTGCTCACACACTCTGTAGGATCACACATTGGGTTCTTTATCTGATTCCACTGAACAGTATTTATCTCATCCTACTCTAGAACACAGTTCACTTTAATCTACATCTGACTCGCACCATAGTGTCCCGTGCTCTTCTCTTGCACTATTTGGTTTCTTTAAGGTTCAGAAATATGATATATATTATTATGAATCTTCTGGGATGTAACAGTGAGCAACAGATCAGACACTCTGCAGTCTGAATTTCTCTTTCTTCGACTTACTCCTTATTAGCTTTTGTTTCCAAATGTTGTAATGCTTTTGTCTCCAAATTAAAGAAAGAACCTTCCAGATCAATGCATGTAATTGTGGAGGATTGGCATCCTCTGGTACATGTTGTAGTTTAGATGACAAGCAGTTGATTGCGTGAGTAATGGAGATCAGACACAAAGAAAGGTCACAGCAGTAACGCTCTGAAGCTCCAGCACAGAATGAGGCAGTGTGGAAGAACATCAGGTGGAGAGGAAGGAGAAGACTTTCTACTCCACTTCAATTATCTGACACTTTAAGGTACTCTAAAGATTCAGATCACAGAATATAAATCAACAAATAATTGATTGTGTGTTTGAGTTCAGATGAAATGATATTGATCCATGTGTCGCTGTGTTATCACGTCTTTCTGGTGATTAGTGAGCGATGTGTTCTGGGTTCAACAAGCAGGGAGGAGGCAGAGCTGGGGAGGGCGACACCTAGTGGTGAGAAGAGCTTCAATTATTAGTTATTATTAGATGGATAAGTACAATTTAGAGGTACTTGTACTTTACTTGAGTATTTCAATGTCATGCTACTGTGTACTTCTACTCCACTACATGTATTTAATACCTTTACTTCACAGATGTGGATGAATGATGTGAAATCTAATCAAGTGTTGAATCAGACTTTAGTTCCACCTGGAGTAAATCCACCAGCTACCCTGCAGTATACAAAGTCCTTCAAACTAGCTGCACCTTCACCAGCTTTGAGAACACTTTCATGATCAATCATTATAAAACATATCATATATATTATTCTGAAATGGACCAATCTGCACAACGAATACTTTTACTGTCCTTTACTATATTTTGATAAGAATACTTTTCTACTTTCACTTGAGGGACATTTTGAATGCTTTTACTGTAACAGAGTATTCCTACACTCTGGTACTTCTACTTTTACTCAAGTACAAGATCTGAGTACTTCTACTTTGACTCAAGTACAAGATCTGAGTACTTCTACTTTTACTCAAGTACAAGATCTGAGTACTTCTACTTTTACTCAAGTATAGGATGTGAGTACTTCTACCTTTACTCAAGTACAAGATGTGAGTACTTCTCCCTCCTCTGAGAGTGTAAATATCTAACAGCAGTTTTAATGAGAGTTAATGGTTCTCTAACAGGGGGATCTGGGGCCTGTGGGACCTTCAGGAGCTGTGGGAGAACACGGTCTGGGAATCATTGGGCCGAAGGTAACGTGAACACAGAATATAATCACTATATTGATTCATATATATATATATATATATATACATATACATGCTTCCTGTATGAAATGCATGGAGCAGCAGAGTTATACAAACTGATCCGGTCACATATTTTTAGATTATTTTTCTCAAAGCAAATATCAAGTTTTAACAACAGAGGACAAACTGTATGGAGAAAGTTACATGAAGGAGAATAGGTTTAAATGTTTAACTAATAAATACAAGTAAGACATTTGTCCTTTTGGTTACTTGAAATCAGATCATAATATTTTGAATTACAGGTTTTTTTAAATGAACTCCATAAATCTGAATGTGTGCACCTGTAGGTCAGTATTGATGTTTGCTAATATGCAGACACATCAGCAATGTCTCACTTGCTGTCCTCCTGCAGGGCCACAAAGGGAACAATGGACCTGTTGGACCTCCAGGGCTGAAGGGAGAAAGTTCCCCAGGACCTCAGGCGAGAGGAAACACTCGTCACACTTTAGTTATCCTCATATTTAAAGCAGAGGTTTGAAAGTGAACATGTTCTCTGTGATCCTTAGGGTCGGCCTGGATTACCGGGACTTCCAGGAGAGATGGGACCAGAAGGGAAAGGCCTACCTGGAGCTAAGGTGAGGCCACACAATGCATGAAGTGAGCGGACGTGTGCAAAGGCTCATGGGAAATGTAGTGCCATTCACCGTTACCGTAGTGAGAACATTTAAAATACATATTTATATTATGAACAGATTAAAGCTTTGGACCTGAGTTTAAGGTTCTTGGCTTTATGCAAAAAACTAAAAACAAAAGAAAGTTTAAATAGGACGGAGGATTCGCTAAGGCTCATGGGAAATGTAGTTCCATTCAACATACCATCGTTAAAAATGTGTTTTGTTGCAAGCAATTTGAAAACATTTCTCCAAAAGACAAAGCGTAACGTAAACCTGAAGATGATTCACCGATTAGAGACGGCTTCCACATATTTCTTGTAAATTGGAACAACTCCTTGTAATAGTATGTGCATGCTCTTTATCGAATAGTGTTTCAATACGAATAAAGTTATTTTGATTCTTCGAACATAACACCTCTTCATGAATGTGGACATGGCTGCAGAATGTAGAGCACGTCATGTGGATCGATTGCAACAAAGACTGTTGATAGAATAAACTAAATTGACCTTTTCTTGTTCGTAGGGAGAGCCTGGCTTCAAGGGGCCGATGGGTCCTCGGGGGCTTCCAGGGGAGAAGGTACTCACATTTACACAGAACCACACTTTGCCTCTGGAACTGAACTGGAGAAGAGGTTTAGTTTCTCTGCTCCTGAGGCTTTGAAGCATGCTGAGACTCAGAGAGCTGAGACTCAGAGAGCTGAGACTCAGAGAGCTGAGACTCAGAGAGCTGAGACTCAGAGAGCTGAGACTCAGAGAGCTGAGACTCAGAGAGCTGAGACTCAGAGAGCTGCTTTCTTTACAGGTCTCCTGTTCTGTAGAATCCACTTCTTCATGTCTCTACATCAACATGTGTCCCCTCTTCTCCATGTCTCTTCTACATCAACATGTGTCCCCTCTTCTTCATGTCTCTTCTACATCAACATGTGTCCCCTCTTCTTCATGTCTCTTCTACATCAACATGTGTCCCCTCTTCTTCATGTCTCTTCTACATCAACATGTGTCCCCTCTTCTTCATGTCTCTTCTACATCAACATGTGTCCCCTCTTCTCCATGTCTCTTCTACATCAACATGTGTCCCCTCTTCTTCCATGTCTCTTCCTACATCAACATGTGTCCCCTCTTCTCCATGTCTCTTCTACTCAACATGTGTCCCCTCTTCTTCCATGTCTCTTCTACATCAACATGTGTCCCCTCTTCTTCATGTCTCTTCTACATCAACATGTGTCCCCTCTTCTCCATGTCTCTTCTACATCACACATGTCCCCTCTTCTTCATGTCTCTTCTACATCAACATGTGTTCCCCTCTTCTTCATGTCTCTTCTACATCAACATGTGTCCCCCTCTTCTTCATGTCTCTTCTACATCAACATGTGTCCCTCTTCTCATGTCTCTTCTACAATCAACATGTGTCCCCTTCTCTTCATGTCTCTTCTACAATCAACATGTGTCCCCTCTTCTTCATGTCTTTCTACATCAACATGTGTCCCCTCTTCTTCATGTCTCTTCTACATCAACATGTGTCCCCTCTTCTTCATGTCTCTCTACTCAACATGTGTCCCCTCTTCTCCATGTCTCTTCTACATCAACATGTGTCCCCCTCTCTTCATGTCTCTTCTACATCAACATGCTGTCCCTCTCTTCATGTCTCTTCTACATCAACATGTGTCCCCTCTCTTCCATGTCTCTTCTACATCAACATGTGTCCCCTCTTCTTCATGTCTCTTCTACATCAACATGTGTCCCCTCTTCTCATGTCTCTTCTACATCAACATGTGTCCCCTCTTTCATGTCTCTTTACATCAACATGTGTCCCCTCTTCTTCATGTCTATTCCTACATCAACATGTGTCCCCTTTTCTTCATGTCTCTTCTACATCAACATGTGTCCCCTCTTCTTCATGTCTCTTCTACATCACATGTGTCCTCTCTTCTTCATGTCTCTTCTACATCAACAGTTGTTCCCTCTCTTCTTCATGTCTCTTCTACAATCAACCTGTGTCCCCTCTTCTTACATGTCTCTTCTACATCAACATGTGTCCCCTTCTTCTCAGTTCTTCTTCCCATCACAGTGTGTCCCCTCTTCTCATGTCTCTTAACATCAACATGTTGTCCCCTCTTCTTCATGTCTCTTCTTACATCAACATGTGTCCCCTCTCTTCTTCATGTCTCTTCTACATCAACATGTGTCCCCTCTTCTTCATGTCTCTCTACATCAAACATGTGTCCCCTCTTCTCCATGTTTCTTCTACATCAACATGTGTCACCTCTCTTCATGTCTCTTCTACATCAACATGTGTCCCCTCTTCTTCATGTCTCTTCTACATCAACATGTGTACCCTCTTCTCCATGTCTCTTCTACATCAACATGTGTCCCCTCTTCTTCATGTCTCTTCTACATCAACATTGTCCCCTCTTTCTTCATGTCTCTTCTACATCAACATGTGTCCCCCTCTTCTTCATGTCTCTTCTACATCAACATGTGTCCCCTCTTCTTCATGTCTCTTCTACATCAACATGTGTCCCCTCTTCTCCATGTCTCTTCTACATCCACATGTGTCCCCTCTTCTTCATGTCTCTTCTCAACATGTGTCCCCCTCTTCTTCATGTCTCTTCTACATCAAACATGTGTCCCCTCTTCTCCATGTCTTCTACATCAACATGTGTCCCCTCTTCTTCGTCATGGTCTCTTCTTACATCAACATGTGTCCCTCTTCCTCATGTTCTCTTCTACATCAACATGTGTCCCCTCTTTTTCATGTCTCTTCTACATCAACATGTGTCCCCTCTTCTTCATGTCTCTTATCAACATGTGTCCCCTCTTTTTCATGTCTCTTCTACATCAACATGTGTCCCCCTCTTCTTCATGTCTCTTCTACATCAACATGTGTCCCCTCTTCTTCATGTCTCTTCTACATCAACATGGTCCCCTCTTCTTCAGGTCTCTTCTACATCAACATGTGTCCCCTCTTCTTCATGTCTCTTCTACTCAACATGTGTCCCCTCTTCTTTCATGTCTCTTCTACATCAACATGGTGTCCCCTCTTCTTCATGTCTCTTTCTCATCAACATGTGTCCCCTCTTCTCCATGTCTCTTCTACATCAACATGTGTCCCCTCTTCTTCATGTCTCTTCTACATCAACATGTGTCCCCATCTTCTTCATGTCTCTTCTACATCAACATGTGTCCCCTCTTCTTCATGTCTCTTCTACATCAACATGTGTCCCCTCTTCTTCATGTATCTTCTACATCATGTGTCCCCTCTGTGAAAGAGACTCTGAAAGTCTCAAGGAAGATTCTCTCTCTTTTTGATCCATTTCTATAAAAACCTGTCTGAAAAGTGAGCTGATCAGATTTTTTTGGCCACTTGATGTCATAACGATGTTTTGGCTTGTGTAACCATTAGCCAATCAAGCAACCGTTCCTGGAGACCTGGGAAGGAAAGGAGACAGAGGAGACCTCGGAGAACCAGGAGCCAGCAGACTCACGGTAACACTAGAAATACTTCATTGGTTATGAAACAGAAAAGGGCTTAAAAGGGTCTGAGCTGATTAACGCTGTCTTTGAAGGGTTTAGTTTTTCAGCTGGAATACGTTTAGGGAGCAAAGCTTCCTTTTCTCTTTGTTGCTGCTGCCTCTTTATTTCATGTGAAATATGAACTATAAAAGAAGTGTTTGATAACATTGTTGTAGCGGCCAAAATCCTATAGAACTTAAAACAGCCGCTGAGGCACTAGTTAGCGGATCTTACGCAGGGCAATGATCATCCAAGTCCAGACAAGAACCTCCATTTGTGCATTTTATTCCAATAATAAAGAACAAGAACAGGTTTCCTCTCTCTCTCTTCCTGAAGCCGTTCCTATGGCTTTCCTTTGTGTGGCTCCAAACACGCTAAGAAACAGTTTGCCTGCTAGTGCTCTGGCTCCCACCTCCACCTGGCTCCAATATATACAATTACACCAGGTGCTCTAATCACCCAGTGCCCAAAACATGCCTTCAAAATAAAAGCATGAAACTACTTTAATTTATGAGACTAACTAAGAATACATATAAATAAATGATAATAATAAACACTATAAACAGCAAGAAAAGAAATGTTAAACTATTAAATAATATAAAGAGATATATATATAGCTCAAACAAGTGTTGTTTTCAATTCTAATGTTGAGAAAAGAGATCAGATTCAAACTCCAATCTATCGTCATTAAGATCAACGGGTTCAAAGAACATCTGTCCTGTTCCTGAAATGCTGCAATATTTAAGAACTTTAGATTTGGAGTGGGACGTCTATGAACAACTCTGAGACACTTGATTAAAGAAATGTGCCTGAACGTCTCTGTTAGCGCTGTTAGCTCGTAGAATGCTAACCCTGGCCTCCGGTAGAATCTGGTTTAGAGTTGATCAGTCTTATAGTTAAATAGTTAGATAGTAAAGAATGTCAGATGATGCCAGTCAGCGGCAAATGGACCCAAGAGATTCCCTTATACAGCATCACTATGTTCCCTCTGTAGAGATTAGCCAAACACTCAGATGCTGGTCGTAATCTGGTTTTATTCTTTCAGGGGGAACCAGGAGCAAGCGGAGAACCAGGTCTGACCGTGAGTCAAATGACTGAGAGAAAATACACTGATGTTTAAATCTTAACGACATGTGAGACCTTATTGTGTGTCTTTGTTCTTTCCACAGAGACAAGAGGTCATCCTGATCATCAGGGAGATCTGTGGTAAATCACACATTTTAAACGTGTTTCTGTGTTGCTTTGTCTGGAGCTCATGTGTTCAATAATCTCATGAAACATCTCGTGATTTAAATGTAATGTTATAGTTTATCTTTAGAAAGATACTGTAGTACTTGTTGTTTAGAGTTTGAGAGGTCCTGATAATTTATTCCGGTAAATTATTCTGACCTCCTAATTGACCTTTCCGAAGATTATTGAGTCTATGTAAGTTTGCTGCGTGGCTCAGATCCACCAACGTCAGCAAGATCTCACCTCTTCCTAATCCCCCCGAAGAACCAGGTTCAATTAACTGCTGTTTCAATTCAGACAACTCTCTTTTAAATCTGTTTTAAGCGATCCCGAAGGATTTTGATATCAGTAAATGGAGTGTGCTCCTACCTAAGTGTGTGTGGCAGGGTGGCAATCTTACCTTTGACGCAGGAGAGGAGGGCACAGGTGTCTTTTAAAGGATCCCAATCCAACAGGTGGGATTCAGTTTATTTGAAGAAAAATAGGTCCAAACTAATACAGGGTTTTTACCTTCTCTCTCACAACATTATAATCATCCTAACAAAAAACCGTGCTGTGATCATGTTCAAATGAAACTTTAATTCACAGTCTTACATTTATTACCAAAATGTTTTAATTTCAACTGCCCATTTCAGTTGTGACATTTTAAAATTCTCCCGATAGAATTTAGAGGTATTTCCTCGTAAAAAGACCGGTGACAATAAAAGCCGCATTCAACTTTCCATTCACCCATTATTCACTTCAGTTTCATACACTTTTTCCGACACAGACGGCGGATATAACATTTAAAAACCCATTCCTGTCTGCAATTTCGGAGGGGAGATTTTCCTCACAGATGGCAGTATTTATAACATTCCATACACTTTTCACTCATCAAATCATTCCACTCAGCCAACAACCAATACATTCGAGAGATATTTACCCCGTCTAGAAGGACCTTACCGAGAGCTATTAACCCAGCTCTGAAGCACACAGCCTACCCGGAGAGAGTCTACCAGGGGTCACCCCCCCTCTCTCGCGCTCTCTCAAAAAACCAGTCTCTTTATGCTAAAAAAAACTGGATCCTAAACCCAAAAAAAACAAACTCCTCCTCTTACACCCAATTCAGTTGAAAACCGCGCATGCGCATAATGTACAAGGCTGAACATGTCCCAACATGTTCCACAGCTGTTATGGGATAAGACACCCTTTCATATGAGGTAAAAAGGACATGAACTCTCTTTGGCCTCTTAATGTGTCTCCTTAGTGTGAAGCCCCCCCCCCCCCCCTTCCCATGTGGACTGCTGCCAGAGGAGAGGAAGAAAACTCAACCTAAACAACCCACTTTGTTTTGTTTATACTGTAACTATAGAAAACCTAAAATATGAAGCATTTTCATTGTGGGTTATACAAGAATATAATTGATTATATTTGATTATAACTAACTTTCGTTTTTTAAGTATTCACTTCATACCATGAAAACTCACAACACCCTCTTTTCAAAACGCAAAGTTCTCAAATAGCAACAGAAAAAATTGTAAGCATAGATACATATTCAAAAACCGTCAAGAAGCATTCTCATTATGGGTTTATACAAGAATATGATTGATCATGTATGATTTATAATAACTTTCGTTTTTTTAAGTATTCACTTCATACCATGATCTCAATTAACTTTCGTTTTTAAGTATTCACTTCATATGA